>NW_027461773.1:300000-581872 GCF_050947455.1 Rhinoderma darwinii
CCCTGCTGCCATGCAGATAAACACTGGCAGCGGCAGCAAGTGCATGCCCACAGCCACCCCTTGTTCCTTCACACCTTGTATCAGCTGTAATCCAGTCCAGTCCAGTGCTGCCTGCTGAGCAGCACTGACCAACACTGCCTGGGCCCAGGCTTTTATCTCTGAGGCCCCATTATGATGTCAGAAAGCTGGCTCTGGAATCCTGAGGGCTCCACTATGACACGTGCAAAGTTCCGTCTGAACTTTATATAAGACGGTGAGGCTCAGTCAGTCACTCAGTGTTGCCTGAGAGGGCAACACTGCAACAGCCGGCCGCCAGGCTGTCTTTTTTTTGCACAGCTAGTTGCCTCCAGGAGGCCACAAGAGGGAGACAAGGGACTGCAAAATGGAAAATAGGCATCCACCAACTTTACAGACAACTTCTCCTTGCTCCTACAACCTCCATCCTTGCACAGTTTGTTATTCTTCTAGGTAACATAGTAACAAATCCAAATTGCTGCTCTCTTTGTAGGCAAGCAAGGCTTTGTTGCAACTGCAATTCTTACTTCTTCTTGAAATGTAGGGACGACAGTACATTCCATCACATCCATCTAGTGTACACAGGTAGGTCCATTGTGGCGGGCAGGCGAGCGGGCGGGCTGCTTTATTGGCTGTTTGCTGTTCCCCTACTCCACTCCACTATTTGACTGTTGTGCTGCATCAATCAATCAATCAATCAATCAATCAATCAATCAATCAATCAATCAATCAATCAGTGGCTGGCTCAGGTGCAGCTCTTTAACTTACCTAAAAGGGAGGGCGGAGAGAAGACAAGGAAGGTGAATGAGGTGTTCCAATGTGAAATGCCGGAAACACAGAAACACAGACGACACACAACAAGAGGTGGCAATCTATTCATTAATTGCATTTAATCAATGAGCTCATTATCACTCATGCATTGTCCAACAGGTGTTGAAATAATGGGATTAAAAGGGGAGATCCCTTCAGAAAGACAGAAACAATAGCAAAGACAAAAAACACTTTTGGAATCTGCTTTTAGTCAACACATAAGGAAAGGGTGCACCGGTCCTGGAAATACTGCAATACCAGGTCAATGCGTGGAGTGGACAGAGCAAGCTCTATTTCCATCTCCCTGTTCTAAAAATCCATTTAATATATGGTCCCCAGATAGGGGACGTATCAGATATTAAACTGATAAGAACAGATACTACACTTGATCTTAGCCAAAAGGCCGAGAAGCGATAACCCGAACGGGCCGCGCGTTGCCCGAGCCTGCCCGATACTGCTGTTCAGCCCTTGCAGCGATTCAGCCTACTTCTAGGCAATTCCATGGGGCCCTGCAGGCTCACACACTCACAGCTACACGGGAGGTGAATAAAGGCCGGAGAGGAAGCCAGACAGGATTTGCTTCTTTTGCTTGCACCACAATGCAGTGCTGAAAGAGGAGGAATCTACATAAAAACGCCTTCCTGGCAACGCCCAAATGCCCTGCTGCCATGCAGATAAACACTGGCAGCGGCAGCAAGTGCATGCCCACAGCCACCCCTTGTTCCTTCACACCTTGTATCAGCTGTAATCCAGTCCAGTCCAGTGCTGCCTGCTGAGCAGCACTGACCAACACTGCCTGGGCCCAGGCTTTTATCTCTGAGGCCCCATTATGATGTCAGAAAGCTGGCTCTGGAATCCTGAGGGCTCCACTATGACACGTGCAAAGTTCCGTCTGAACTTTATATAAGACGGTGAGGCTCAGTCAGTCACTCAGTGTTGCCTGAGAGGGCAACACTGCAACAGCCGGCCGCCAGGCTGTCTTTTTTTTGCACAGCTAGTTGCCTCCAGGAGGCCACAAGAGGGAGACAAGGGACTGCAAAATGGAAAATAGGCATCCACCAACTTTACAGACAACTTCTCCTTGCTCCTACAACCTCCATCCTTGCACAGTTTGTTATTCTTCTAGGTAACATAGTAACAAATCCAAATTGCTGCTCTCTTTGTAGGCAAGCAAGGCTTTGTTGCAACTGCAATTCTTACTTCTTCTTGAAATGTAGGGACGACAGTACATTCCATCACATCCATCTAGTGTACACAGGTAGGTCCATTGTGGCGGGCAGGCGAGCGGGCGGGCTGCTTTATTGGCTGTTTGCTGTTCCCCTACTCCACTCCACTATTTGACTGTTGTGCTGCAATCAATCAATCAATCAATCAATCAATCAATCAATCAGTGGCTGGCTCAGGTGCAGCTCTTTAACTTACCTAAAAGGGAGGGCGGAGAGAAGACAAGGAAGGTGAATGAGGTGTTCCAATGTGAAATGCCGGAAACACAGAAACACAGACGACACACAACAAGAGGTGGCAATCTATTCATTAATTGCATTTAATCAATGAGCTCATTATCACTCATGCATTGTCCAACAGGTGTTGAAATAATGGGATTAAAAGGGGAGATCCCTTCAGAAAGACAGAAACAATAGCAAAGACAAAAAAACACTTTTGGAATCTGCTTTTAGTCAACACATAAGGAAAGGGTGCACCGCTCCTGGAAATACTGCAATACCAGGTCAATGCGTGGAGTGGACAGAGCAAGCTCTATTTCCATCTCCCTGTTCTAAAAATCCATTTAATATATGGTCCCCAGATAGGGGACGTATCAGATATTAAACTGATAAGAACAGATACTACACTTGATCTTAGCCAAAAGGCCGAGAAGCGATAACCCGAACGGGCCGCGCGTTGCCCGAGCCTGCCCGATACTGCTGTTCAGCCCTTGCAGCGATTCAGCCTACTTCTAGGCAATTCCATGGGGCCCTGCAGGCTCACACACTCACAGCTACACGGGAGGTGAATAAAGGCCGGAGAGGAAGCCAGACAGGATTTGCTTCTTTTGCTTGCACCACAATGCAGTGCTGAAAGAGGAGGAATCTACATAAAAACGCCTTCCTGGCAACGCCCAAATGCCCTGCTGCCATGCAGATAAACACTGGCAGCGGCAGCAAGTGCATGCCCACAGCCACCCCTTGTTCCTTCACACCTTGTATCAGCTGTAATCCAGTCCAGTCCAGTGCTGCCTGCTGAGCAGCACTGACCAACACTGCCTGGGCCCAGGCTTTTATCTCTGAGGCCCCATTATGATGTCAGAAAGCTGGCTCTGGAATCCTGAGGGCTCCACTATGACACGTGCAAAGTTCCGTCTGAACTTTATATAAGACGGTGAGGCTCAGTCAGTCACTCAGTGTTGCCTGAGAGGGCAACACTGCAACAGCCGGCCGCCAGGCTGTCTTTTTTTTGCACAGCTAGTTGCCTCCAGGAGGCCACAAGAGGGAGACAAGGGACTGCAAAATGGAAAATAGGCATCCACCAACTTTACAGACAACTTCTCCTTGCTCCTACAACCTCCATCCTTGCACAGTTTGTTATTCTTCTAGGTAACATAGTAACAAATCCAAATTGCTGCTCTCTTTGTAGGCAAGCAAGGCTTTGTTGCAACTGCAATTCTTACTTCTTCTTGAAATGTAGGGACGACAGTACATTCCATCACATCCATCTAGTGTACACAGGTAGGTCCATTGTGGCGGGCAGGCGAGCGGGCGGGCTGCTTTATTGGCTGTTTGCTGTTCCCCTACTCCACTCCACTATTTGACTGTTGTGCTGCATCAATCAATCAATCAATCAATCAATCAATCAATCAATCAATCAATCAATCAGTGGCTGGCTCAGGTGCAGCTCTTTAACTTACCTAAAAGGGAGGGCGGAGAGAAGACAAGGAAGGTGAATGAGGTGTTCCAATGTGAAATGCCGGAAACACAGAAACACAGACGACACACAACAAGAGGTGGCAATCTATTCATTAATTGCATTTAATCAATGAGCTCATTATCACTCATGCATTGTCCAACAGGTGTTGAAATAATGGGATTAAAAGGGGAGATCCCTTCAGAAAGACAGAAACAATAGCAAAGACAAAAAAACACTTTTGGAATCTGCTTTTAGTCAACACATAAGGAAAGGGTGCACCGCTCCTGGAAATACTGCAATACCAGGTCAATGCGTGGAGTGGACAGAGCAAGCTCTATTTCCATCTCCCTGTTCTAAAAATCCATTTAATATATGGTCCCCAGATAGGGGACGTATCAGATATTAAACTGATAAGAACAGATACTACACTTGATCTTAGCCAAAAGGCCGAGAAGCGATAACCCGAACGGGCCGCGCGTTGCCCGAGCCTGCCCGATACTGCTGTTCAGCCCTTGCAGCGATTCAGCCTACTTCTAGGCAATTCCATGGGGCCCTGCAGGCTCACACACTCACAGCTACACGGGAGGTGAATAAAGGCCGGAGAGGAAGCCAGACAGGATTTGCTTCTTTTGCTTGCACCACAATGCAGTGCTGAAAGAGGAGGAATCTACATAAAAACGCCTTCCTGGCAACGCCCAAATGCCCTGCTGCCATGCAGATAAACACTGGCAGCGGCAGCAAGTGCATGCCCACAGCCACCCCTTGTTCCTTCACACCTTGTATCAGCTGTAATCCAGTCCAGTCCAGTGCTGCCTGCTGAGCAGCACTGACCAACACTGCCTGGGCCCAGGCTTTTATCTCTGAGGCCCCATTATGATGTCAGAAAGCTGGCTCTGGAATCCTGAGGGCTCCACTATGACACGTGCAAAGTTCCGTCTGAACTTTATATAAGACGGTGAGGCTCAGTCAGTCACTCAGTGTTGCCTGAGAGGGCAACACTGCAACAGCCGGCCGCCAGGCTGTCTTTTTTTTGCACAGCTAGTTGCCTCCAGGAGGCCACAAGAGGGAGACAAGGGACTGCAAAATGGAAAATAGGCATCCACCAACTTTACAGACAACTTCTCCTTGCTCCTACAACCTCCATCCTTGCACAGTTTGTTATTCTTCTAGGTAACATAGTAACAAATCCAAATTGCTGCTCTCTTTGTAGGCAAGCAAGGCTTTGTTGCAACTGCAATTCTTACTTCTTCTTGAAATGTAGGGACGACAGTACATTCCATCACATCCATCTAGTGTACACAGGTAGGTCCATTGTGGCGGGCAGGCGAGCGGGCGGGCTGCTTTATTGGCTGTTTGCTGTTCCCCTACTCCACTCCACTATTTGACTGTTGTGCTGCATCAATCAATCAATCAATCAATCAATCAATCAATCAATCAATCAGTGGCTGGCTCAGGTGCAGCTCTTTAACTTACCTAAAAGGGAGGGCGGAGAGAAGACAAGGAAGGTGAATGAGGTGTTCCAATGTGAAATGCCGGAAACACAGAAACACAGACGACACACAACAAGAGGTGGCAATCTATTCATTAATTGCATTTAATCAATGAGCTCATTATCACTCATGCATTGTCCAACAGGTGTTGAAATAATGGGATTAAAAGGGGAGATCCCTTCAGAAAGACAGAAACAATAGCAAAGACAAAAAAACACTTTTGGAATCTGCTTTTAGTCAACACATAAGGAAAGGGTGCACCGCTCCTGGAAATACTGCAATACCAGGTCAATGCGTGGAGTGGACAGAGCAAGCTCTATTTCCATCTCCCTGTTCTAAAAATCCATTTAATATATGGTCCCCAGATAGGGGACGTATCAGATATTAAACTGATAAGAACAGATACTACACTTGATCTTAGCCAAAAGGCCGAGAAGCGATAACCCGAACGGGCCGCGCGTTGCCCGAGCCTGCCCGATACTGCTGTTCAGCCCTTGCAGCGATTCAGCCTACTTCTAGGCAATTCCATGGGGCCCTGCAGGCTCACACACTCACAGCTACACGGGAGGTGAATAAAGGCCGGAGAGGAAGCCAGACAGGATTTGCTTCTTTTGCTTGCACCACAATGCAGTGCTGAAAGAGGAGGAATCTACATAAAAACGCCTTCCTGGCAACGCCCAAATGCCCTGCTGCCATGCAGATAAACACTGGCAGCGGCAGCAAGTGCATGCCCACAGCCACCCCTTGTTCCTTCACACCTTGTATCAGCTGTAATCCAGTCCAGTCCAGTGCTGCCTGCTGAGCAGCACTGACCAACACTGCCTGGGCCCAGGCTTTTATCTCTGAGGCCCCATTATGATGTCAGAAAGCTGGCTCTGGAATCCTGAGGGCTCCACTATGACACGTGCAAAGTTCCGTCTGAACTTTATATAAGACGGTGAGGCTCAGTCAGTCACTCAGTGTTGCCTGAGAGGGCAACACTGCAACAGCCGGCCGCCAGGCTGTCTTTTTTTTGCACAGCTAGTTGCCTCCAGGAGGCCACAAGAGGGAGACAAGGGACTGCAAAATGGAAAATAGGCATCCACCAACTTTACAGACAACTTCTCCTTGCTCCTACAACCTCCATCCTTGCACAGTTTGTTATTCTTCTAGGTAACATAGTAACAAATCCAAATTGCTGCTCTCTTTGTAGGCAAGCAAGGCTTTGTTGCAACTGCAATTCTTACTTCTTCTTGAAATGTAGGGACGACAGTGCATTCCATCACATCCATCTAGTGTACACAGGTAGGTCCATTGTGGCGGGCAGGCGAGCGGGCGGGCTGCTTTATTGGCTGTTTGCTGTTCCCCTACTCCACTCCACTATTTGACTGTTGTGCTGCATCAATCAATCAATCAATCAATCAATCAATCAATCAGTGGCTGGCTCAGGTGCAGCTCTTTAACTTACCTAAAAGGGAGGGCGGAGAGAAGACAAGGAAGGTGAATGAGGTGTTCCAATGTGAAATGCCGGAAACACAGAAACACAGACGACACACAACAAGAGGTGGCAATCTATTCATTAATTGCATTTAATCAATGAGCTCATTATCACTCATGCATTGTCCAACAGGTGTTGAAATAATGGGATTAAAAGGGGAGATCCCTTCAGAAAGACAGAAACAATAGCAAAGACAAAAAAACACTTTTGGAATCTGCTTTTAGTCAACACATAAGGAAAGGGTGCACCGCTCCTGGAAATACTGCAATACCAGGTCAATGCGTGGAGTGGACAGAGCAAGCTCTATTTCCATCTCCCTGTTCTAAAAATCCATTTAATATATGGTCCCCAGATAGGGGACGTATCAGATATTAAACTGATAAGAACAGATACTACACTTGATCTTAGCCAAAAGGCCGAGAAGCGATAACCCGAACGGGCCGCGCGTTGCCCGAGCCTGCCCGATACTGCTGTTCAGCCCTTGCAGCGATTCAGCCTACTTCTAGGCAATTCCATGGGGCCCTGCAGGCTCACACACTCACAGCTACACGGGAGGTGAATAAAGGCCGGAGAGGAAGCCAGACAGGATTTGCTTCTTTTGCTTGCACCACAATGCAGTGCTGAAAGAGGAGGAATCTACATAAAAACGCCTTCCTGGCAACGCCCAAATGCCCTGCTGCCATGCAGATAAACACTGGCAGCGGCAGCAAGTGCATGCCCACAGCCACCCCTTGTTCCTTCACACCTTGTATCAGCTGTAATCCAGTCCAGTCCAGTGCTGCCTGCTGAGCAGCACTGACCAACACTGCCTGGGCCCAGGCTTTTATCTCTGAGGCCCCATTATGATGTCAGAAAGCTGGCTCTGGAATCCTGAGGGCTCCACTATGACACGTGCAAAGTTCCGTCTGAACTTTATATAAGACGGTGAGGCTCAGTCAGTTACTCAGTGTTGCCTGAGAGGGCAACACTGCAACAGCCGGCCGCCAGGCTGTCTTTTTTTTGCACAGCTAGTTGCCTCCAGGAGGCCACAAGAGGGAGACAAGGGACTGCAAAATGGAAAATAGGCATCCACCAACTTTACAGACAACTTCTCCTTGCTCCTACAACCTCCATCCTTGCACAGTTTGTTATTCTTCTAGGTAACATAGTAACAAATCCAAATTGCTGCTCTCTTTGTAGGCAAGCAAGGCTTTGTTGCAACTGCAATTCTTACTTCTTCTTGAAATGTAGGGACGACAGTACATTCCATCACATCCATCTAGTGTACACAGGTAGGTCCATTGTGGCGGGCAGGCGAGCGGGCGGGCTGCTTTATTGGCTGTTTGCTGTTCCCCTACTCCACTCCACTATTTGACTGTTGTGCTGCATCAATCAATCAATCAATCAATCAATCAATCAATCAATCAATCAATCAGTGGCTGGCTCAGGTGCAGCTCTTTAACTTACCTAAAAGGGAGGGCGGAGAGAAGACAAGGAAGGTGAATGAGGTGTTCCAATGTGAAATGCCGGAAACACAGAAACACAGACGACACACAACAAGAGGTGGCAATCTATTCATTAATTGCATTTAATCAATGAGCTCATTATCACTCATGCATTGTCCAACAGGTGTTGAAATAATGGGATTAAAAGGGGAGATCCCTTCAGAAAGACAGAAACAATAGCAAAGACAAAAAAACACTTTTGGAATCTGCTTTTAGTCAACACATAAGGAAAGGGTGCACCGCTCCTGGAAATACTGCAATACCAGGTCAATGCGTGGAGTGGACAGAGCAAGCTCTATTTCCATCTCCCTGTTCTAAAAATCCATTTAATATATGGTCCCCAGATAGGGGACGTATCAGATATTAAACTGATAAGAACAGATACTACACTTGATCTTAGCCAAAAGGCCGAGAAGCGATAACCCGAACGGGCCGCGCGTTGCCCGAGCCTGCCCGATACTGCTGTTCAGCCCTTGCAGCGATTCAGCCTACTTCTAGGCAATTCCATGGGGCCCTGCAGGCTCACACACTCACAGCTACACGGGAGGTGAATAAAGGCCGGAGAGGAAGCCAGACAGGATTTGCTTCTTTTGCTTGCACCACAATGCAGTGCTGAAAGAGGAGGAATCTACATAAAAACGCCTTCCTGGCAACGCCCAAATGCCCTGCTGCCATGCAGATAAACACTGGCAGCGGCAGCAAGTGCATGCCCACAGCCACCCCTTGTTCCTTCACACCTTGTATCAGCTGTAATCCAGTCCAGTCCAGTGCTGCCTGCTGAGCAGCACTGACCAACACTGCCTGGGCCCAGGCTTTTATCTCTGAGGCCCCATTATGATGTCAGAAAGCTGGCTCTGGAATCCTGAGGGCTCCACTATGACACGTGCAAAGTTCCGTCTGAACTTTATATAAGACGGTGAGGCTCAGTCAGTCACTCAGTGTTGCCTGAGAGGGCAACACTGCAACAGCCGGCCGCCAGGCTGTCTTTTTTTTGCACAGCTAGTTGCCTCCAGGAGGCCACAAGAGGGAGACAAGGGACTGCAAAATGGAAAATAGGCATCCACCAACTTTACAGACAACTTCTCCTTGCTCCTACAACCTCCATCCTTGCACAGTTTGTTATTCTTCTAGGTAACATAGTAACAAATCCAAATTGCTGCTCTCTTTGTAGGCAAGCAAGGCTTTGTTGCAACTGCAATTCTTACTTCTTCTTGAAATGTAGGGACGACAGTACATTCCATCACATCCATCTAGTGTACACAGGTAGGTCCATTGTGGCGGGCAGGCGAGCGGGCGGGCTGCTTTATTGGCTGTTTGCTGTTCCCCTACTCCACTCCACTATTTGACTGTTGTGCTGCATCAATCAATCAATCAATCAATCAATCAATCAATCAATCAATCAATCAATCAATCAATCAATCAGTGGCTGGCTCAGGTGCAGCTCTTTAACTTACCTAAAAGGGAGGGCGGAGAGAAGACAAGGAAGGTGAATGAGGTGTTCCAATGTGAAATGCCGGAAACACAGAAACACAGACGACACACAACAAGAGGTGGCAATCTATTCATTAATTGCATTTAATCAATGAGCTCATTATCACTCATGCATTGTCCAACAGGTGTTGAAATAATGGGATTAAAAGGGGAGATCCCTTCAGAAAGACAGAAACAATAGCAAAGACAAAAAACACTTTTGGAATCTGCTTTTAGTCAACACATAAGGAAAGGGTGCACCGGTCCTGGAAATACTGCAATACCAGGTCAATGCGTGGAGTGGACAGAGCAAGCTCTATTTCCATCTCCCTGTTCTAAAAATCCATTTAATATATGGTCCCCAGATAGGGGAAGTATCAGATATTAAACTGATAAGAACAGATACTACACTTGATCTTAGCCAAAAGGCCGAGAAGCGATAACCCGAACGGGCCGCGCGTTGCCCGAGCCTGCCCGATACTGCTGTTCAGCCCTTGCAGCGATTCAGCCTACTTCTAGGCAATTCCATGGGGCCCTGCAGGCTCACACACTCACAGCTACACGGGAGGTGAATAAAGGCCGGAGAGGAAGCCAGACAGGATTTGCTTCTTTTGCTTGCACCACAATGCAGTGCTGAAAGAGGAGGAATCTACATAAAAACGCCTTCCTGGCAACGCCCAAATGCCCTGCTGCCATGCAGATAAACACTGGCAGCGGCAGCAAGTGCATGCCCACAGCCACCCCTTGTTCCTTCACACCTTGTATCAGCTGTAATCCAGTCCAGTCCAGTGCTGCCTGCTGAGCAGCACTGACCAACACTGCCTGGGCCCAGGCTTTTATCTCTGAGGCCCCATTATGATGTCAGAAAGCTGGCTCTGGAATCCTGAGGGCTCCACTATGACACGTGCAAAGTTCCGTCTGAACTTTATATAAGACGGTGAGGCTCAGTCAGTCACTCAGTGTTGCCTGAGAGGGCAACACTGCAACAGCCGGCCGCCAGGCTGTCTTTTTTTTGCACAGCTAGTTGCCTCCAGGAGGCCACAAGAGGGAGACAAGGGACTGCAAAATGGAAAATAGGCATCCACCAACTTTACAGACAACTTCTCCTTGCTCCTACAACCTCCATCCTTGCACAGTTTGTTATTCTTCTAGGTAACATAGTAACAAATCCAAATTGCTGCTCTCTTTGTAGGCAAGCAAGGCTTTGTTGCAACTGCAATTCTTACTTCTTCTTGAAATGTAGGGACGACAGTACATTCCATCACATCCATCTAGTGTACACAGGTAGGTCCATTGTGGCGGGCAGGCGAGCGGGCGGGCTGCTTTATTGGCTGTTTGCTGTTCCCCTACTCCACTCCACTATTTGACTGTTGTGCTGCATCAATCAATCAATCAATCAATCAATCAATCAATCAATCAATCAATCAATCAATCAATCAGTGGCTGGCTCAGGTGCAGCTCTTTAACTTACCTAAAAGGGAGGGCGGAGAGAAGACAAGGAAGGTGAATGAGGTGTTCCAATGTGAAATGCCGGAAACACAGAAACACAGACGACACACAACAAGAGGTGGCAATCTATTCATTAATTGCATTTAATCAATGAGCTCATTATCACTCATGCATTGTCCAACAGGTGTTGAAATAATGGGATTAAAAGGGGAGATCCCTTCAGAAAGACAGAAACAATAGCAAAGACAAAAAACACTTTTGGAATCTGCTTTTAGTCAACACATAAGGAAAGGGTGCACCGGTCCTGGAAATACTGCAATACCAGGTCAATGCGTGGAGTGGACAGAGCAAGCTCTATTTCCATCTCCCTGTTCTAAAAATCCATTTAATATATGGTCCCCAGATAGGGGACGTATCAGATATTAAACTGATAAGAACAGATACTACACTTGATCTTAGCCAAAAGGCCGAGAAGCGATAACCCGAACGGGCCGCGCGTTGCCCGAGCCTGCCCGATACTGCTGTTCAGCCCTTGCAGCGATTCAGCCTACTTCTAGGCAATTCCATGGGGCCCTGCAGGCTCACACACTCACAGCTACACGGGAGGTGAATAAAGGCCGGAGAGGAAGCCAGACAGGATTTGCTTCTTTTGCTTGCACCACAATGCAGTGCTGAAAGAGGAGGAATCTACATAAAAACGCCTTCCTGGCAACGCCCAAATGCCCTGCTGCCATGCAGATAAACACTGGCAGCGGCAGCAAGTGCATGCCCACAGCCACCCCTTGTTCCTTCACACCTTGTATCAGCTGTAATCCAGTCCAGTCCAGTGCTGCCTGCTGAGCAGCACTGACCAACACTGCCTGGGCCCAGGCTTTTATCTCTGAGGCCCCATTATGATGTCAGAAAGCTGGCTCTGGAATCCTGAGGGCTCCACTATGACACGTGCAAAGTTCCGTCTGATCTTTATATAAGACGGTGAGGCTCAGTCAGTCACTCAGTGTTGCCTGAGAGGGCAACACTGCAACAGCCGGCCGCCAGGCTGTCTTTTTTTTGCACAGCTAGTTGCCTCCAGGAGGCCACAAGAGGGAGACAAGGGACTGCAAAATGGAAAATAGGCATCCACCAACTTTACAGACAACTTCTCCTTGCTCCTACAACCTCCATCCTTGCACAGTTTGTTATTCTTCTAGGTAACATAGTAACAAATCCAAATTGCTGCTCTCTTTGTAGGCAAGCAAGGCTTTGTTGCAACTGCAATTCTTACTTCTTCTTGAAATGTAGGGACGACAGTACATTCCATCACATCCATCTAGTGTACACAGGTAGGTCCATTGTGGCGGGCAGGCGAGCGGGCGGGCTGCTTTATTGGCTGTTTGCTGTTCCCCTACTCCACTCCACTATTTGACTGTTGTGCTGCATCAATCAATCAATCAATCAATCAATCAATCAATCAATCAATCAATCAATCAGTGGCTGGCTCAGGTGCAGCTCTTTAACTTACCTAAAAGGGAGGGCGGAGAGAAGACAAGGAAGGTGAATGAGGTGTTCCAATGTGAAATGCCGGAAACACAGAAACACAGACGACACACAACAAGAGGTGGCAATCTATTCATTAATTGCATTTAATCAATGAGCTCATTATCACTCATGCATTGTCCAACAGGTGTTGAAATAATGGGATTAAAAGGGGAGATCCCTTCAGAAAGACAGAAACAATAGCAAAGACAAAAAACACTTTTGGAATCTGCTTTTAGTCAACACATAAGGAAAGGGTGCACCGGTCCTGGAAATACTGCAATACCAGGTCAATGCGTGGAGTGGACAGAGCAAGCTCTATTTCCATCTCCCTGTTCTAAAAATCCATTTAATATATGGTCCCCAGATAGGGGACGTATCAGATATTAAACTGATAAGAACAGATACTACACTTGATCTTAGCCAAAAGGCCGAGAAGCGATAACCCGAACGGGCCGCGCGTTGCCCGAGCCTGCCCGATACTGCTGTTCAGCCCTTGCAGCGATTCAGCCTACTTCTAGGCAATTCCATGGGGCCCTGCAGGCTCACACACTCACAGCTACACGGGAGGTGAATAAAGGCCGGAGAGGAAGCCAGACAGGATTTGCTTCTTTTGCTTGCACCACAATGCAGTGCTGAAAGAGGAGGAATCTACATAAAAACGCCTTCCTGGCAACGCCCAAATGCCCTGCTGCCATGCAGATAAACACTGGCAGCGGCAGCAAGTGCATGCCCACAGCCACCCCTTGTTCCTTCACACCTTGTATCAGCTGTAATCCAGTCCAGTCCAGTGCTGCCTGCTGAGCAGCACTGACCAACACTGCCTGGGCCCAGGCTTTTATCTCTGAGGCCCCATTATGATGTCAGAAAGCTGGCTCTGGAATCCTGAGGGCTCCACTATGACACGTGCAAAGTTCCGTCTGAACTTTATATAAGACGGTGAGGCTCAGTCAGTCACTCAGTGTTGCCTGAGAGGGCAACACTGCAACAGCCGGCCGCCAGGCTGTCTTTTTTTTGCACAGCTAGTTGCCTCCAGGAGGCCACAAGAGGGAGACAAGGGACTGCAAAATGGAAAATAGGCATCCACCAACTTTACAGACAACTTCTCCTTGCTCCTACAACCTCCATCCTTGCACAGTTTGTTATTCTTCTAGGTAACATAGTAACAAATCCAAATTGCTGCTCTCTTTGTAGGCAAGCAAGGCTTTGTTGCAACTGCAATTCTTACTTCTTCTTGAAATGTAGGGACGACAGTACATTCCATCACATCCATCTAGTGTACACAGGTAGGTCCATTGTGGCGGGCAGGCGAGCGGGCGGGCTGCTTTATTGGCTGTTTGCTGTTCCCCTACTCCACTCCACTATTTGACTGTTGTGCTGCATCAATCAATCAATCAATCAATCAATCAATCAATCAATCAATCAATCAATCAATCAATCAATCAGTGGCTGGCTCAGGTGCAGCTCTTTAACTTACCTAAAAGGGAGGGCGGAGAGAAGACAAGGAAGGTGAATGAGGTGTTCCAATGTGAAATGCCGGAAACACAGAAACACAGACGACACACAACAAGAGGTGGCAATCTATTCATTAATTGCATTTAATCAATGAGCTCATTATCACTCATGCATTGTCCAACAGGTGTTGAAATAATGGGATTAAAAGGGGAGATCCCTTCAGAAAGACAGAAACAATAGCAAAGACAAAAAACACTTTTGGAATCTGCTTTTAGTCAACACATAAGGAAAGGGTGCACCGGTCCTGGAAATACTGCAATACCAGGTCAATGCGTGGAGTGGACAGAGCAAGCTCTATTTCCATCTCCCTGTTCTAAAAATCCATTTAATATATGGTCCCCAGATAGGGGACGTATCAGATATTAAACTGATAAGAACAGATACTACACTTGATCTTAGCCAAAAGGCCGAGAAGCGATAACCCGAACGGGCCGCGCGTTGCCCGAGCCTGCCCGATACTGCTGTTCAGCCCTTGCAGCGATTCAGCCTACTTCTAGGCAATTCCATGGGGCCCTGCAGGCTCACACACTCACAGCTACACGGGAGGTGAATAAAGGCCGGAGAGGAAGCCAGACAGGATTTGCTTCTTTTGCTTGCACCACAATGCAGTGCTGAAAGAGGAGGAATCTACATAAAAACGCCTTCCTGGCAACGCCCAAATGCCCTGCTGCCATGCAGATAAACACTGGCAGCGGCAGCAAGTGCATGCCCACAGCCACCCCTTGTTCCTTCACACCTTGTATCAGCTGTAATCCAGTCCAGTCCAGTGCTGCCTGCTGAGCAGCACTGACCAACACTGCCTGGGCCCAGGCTTTTATCTCTGAGGCCCCATTATGATGTCAGAAAGCTGGCTCTGGAATCCTGAGGGCTCCACTATGACACGTGCAAAGTTCCGTCTGAACTTTATATAAGACGGTGAGGCTCAGTCAGTCACTCAGTGTTGCCTGAGAGGGCAACACTGCAACAGCCGGCCGCCAGGCTGTCTTTTTTTTGCACAGCTAGTTGCCTCCAGGAGGCCACAAGAGGGAGACAAGGGACTGCAAAATGGAAAATAGGCATCCACCAACTTTACAGACAACTTCTCCTTGCTCCTACAACCTCCATCCTTGCACAGTTTGTTATTCTTCTAGGTAACATAGTAACAAATCCAAATTGCTGCTCTCTTTGTAGGCAAGCAAGGCTTTGTTGCAACTGCAATTCTTACTTCTTCTTGAAATGTAGGGACGACAGTACATTCCATCACATCCATCTAGTGTACACAGGTAGGTCCATTGTGGCGGGCAGGCGAGCGGGCGGGCTGCTTTATTGGCTGTTTGCTGTTCCCCTACTCCACTCCACTATTTGACTGTTGTGCTGCAATCAATCAATCAATCAATCAATCAATCAATCAATCAATCAATCAGTGGCTGGCTCAGGTGCAGCTCTTTAACTTACCTAAAAGGGAGGGCGGAGAGAAGACAAGGAAGGTGAATGAGGTGTTCCAATGTGAAATGCCGGAAACACAGAAACACAGACGACACACAACAAGAGGTGGCAATCTATTCATTAATTGCATTTAATCAATGAGCTCATTATCACTCATGCATTGTCCAACAGGTGTTGAAATAATGGGATTAAAAGGGGAGATCCCTTCAGAAAGACAGAAACAATAGCAAAGACAAAAAACACTTTTGGAATCTGCTTTTAGTCAACACATAAGGAAAGGGTGCACCGGTCCTGGAAATACTGCAATACCAGGTCAATGCGTGGAGTGGACAGAGCAAGCTCTATTTCCATCTCCCTGTTCTAAAAATCCATTTAATATATGGTCCCCAGATAGGGGACGTATCAGATATTAAACTGATAAGAACAGATACTACACTTGATCTTAGCCAAAAGGCCGAGAAGCGATAACCCGAACGGGCCGCGCGTTGCCCGAGCCTGCCCGATACTGCTGTTCAGCCCTTGCAGCGATTCAGCCTACTTCTAGGCAATTCCATGGGGCCCTGCAGGCTCACACACTCACAGCTACACGGGAGGTGAATAAAGGCCGGAGAGGAAGCCAGACAGGATTTGCTTCTTTTGCTTGCACCACAATGCAGTGCTGAAAGAGGAGGAATCTACATAAAAACGCCTTCCTGGCAACGCCCAAATGCCCTGCTGCCATGCAGATAAACACTGGCAGCGGCAGCAAGTGCATGCCCACAGCCACCCCTTGTTCCTTCACACCTTGTATCAGCTGTAATCCAGTCCAGTCCAGTGCTGCCTGCTGAGCAGCACTGACCAACACTGCCTGGGCCCAGGCTTTTATCTCTGAGGCCCCATTATGATGTCAGAAAGCTGGCTCTGGAATCCTGAGGGCTCCACTATGACACGTGCAAAGTTCCGTCTGATCTTTATATAAGACGGTGAGGCTCAGTCAGTCACTCAGTGTTGCCTGAGAGGGCAACACTGCAACAGCCGGCCGCCAGGCTGTCTTTTTTTTGCACAGCTAGTTGCCTCCAGGAGGCCACAAGAGGGAGACAAGGGACTGCAAAATGGAAAATAGGCATCCACCAACTTTACAGACAACTTCTCCTTGCTCCTACAACCTCCATCCTTGCACAGTTTGTTATTCTTCTAGGTAACATAGTAACAAATCCAAATTGCTGCTCTCTTTGTAGGCAAGCAAGGCTTTGTTGCAACTGCAATTCTTACTTCTTCTTGAAATGTAGGGACGACAGTACATTCCATCACATCCATCTAGTGTACACAGGTAGGTCCATTGTGGCGGGCAGGCGAGCGGGCGGGCTGCTTTATTGGCTGTTTGCTGTTCCCCTACTCCACTCCACTATTTGACTGTTGTGCTGCATCAATCAATCAATCAATCAATCAATCAATCAATCAATCAATCAATCAATCAATCAATCAGTGGCTGGCTCAGGTGCAGCTCTTTAACTTACCTAAAAGGGAGGGCGGAGAGAAGACAAGGAAGGTGAATGAGGTGTTCCAATGTGAAATGCCGGAAACACAGAAACACAGACGACACACAACAAGAGGTGGCAATCTATTCATTAATTGCATTTAATCAATGAGCTCATTATCACTCATGCATTGTCCAACAGGTGTTGAAATAATGGGATTAAAAGGGGAGATCCCTTCAGAAAGACAGAAACAATAGCAAAGACAAAAAACACTTTTGGAATCTGCTTTTAGTCAACACATAAGGAAAGGGTGCACCGGTCCTGGAAATACTGCAATACCAGGTCAATGCGTGGAGTGGACAGAGCAAGCTCTATTTCCATCTCCCTGTTCTAAAAATCCATTTAATATATGGTCCCCAGATAGGGGACGTATCAGATATTAAACTGATAAGAACAGATACTACACTTGATCTTAGCCAAAAGGCCGAGAAGCGATAACCCGAACGGGCCGCGCGTTGCCCGAGCCTGCCCGATACTGCTGTTCAGCCCTTGCAGCGATTCAGCCTACTTCTAGGCAATTCCATGGGGCCCTGCAGGCTCACACACTCACAGCTACACGGGAGGTGAATAAAGGCCGGAGAGGAAGCCAGACAGGATTTGCTTCTTTTGCTTGCACCACAATGCAGTGCTGAAAGAGGAGGAATCTACATAAAAACGCCTTCCTGGCAACGCCCAAATGCCCTGCTGCCATGCAGATAAACACTGGCAGCGGCAGCAAGTGCATGCCCACAGCCACCCCTTGTTCCTTCACACCTTGTATCAGCTGTAATCCAGTCCAGTCCAGTGCTGCCTGCTGAGCAGCACTGACCAACACTGCCTGGGCCCAGGCTTTTATCTCTGAGGCCCCATTATGATGTCAGAAAGCTGGCTCTGGAATCCTGAGGGCTCCACTATGACACGTGCAAAGTTCCGTCTGAACTTTATATAAGACGGTGAGGCTCAGTCAGTCACTCAGTGTTGCCTGAGAGGGCAACACTGCAACAGCCGGCCGCCAGGCTGTCTTTTTTTTGCACAGCTAGTTGCCTCCAGGAGGCCACAAGAGGGAGACAAGGGACTGCAAAATGGAAAATAGGCATCCACCAACTTTACAGACAACTTCTCCTTGCTCCTACAACCTCCATCCTTGCACAGTTTGTTATTCTTCTAGGTAACATAGTAACAAATCCAAATTGCTGCTCTCTTTGTAGGCAAGCAAGGCTTTGTTGCAACTGCAATTCTTACTTCTTCTTGAAATGTAGGGACGACCGTACATTCCATCACATCCATCTAGTGTACACAGGTAGGTCCATTGTGGCGGGCAGGCGAGCGGGCGGGCTGCTTTATTGGCTGTTTGCTGTTCCCCTACTCCACTCCACTATTTGACTGTTGTGCTGCATCAATCAATCAATCAATCAATCAATCAATCAATCAATCAATCAATCAATCAATCAATCAGTGGCTGGCTCAGGTGCAGCTCTTTAACTTACCTAAAAGGGAGGGCGGAGAGAAGACAAGGAAGGTGAATGAGGTGTTCCAATGTGAAATGCCGGAAACACAGAAACACAGACGACACACAACAAGAGGTGGCAATCTATTCATTAATTGCATTTAATCAATGAGCTCATTATCACTCATGCATTGTCCAACAGGTGTTGAAATAATGGGATTAAAAGGGGAGATCCCTTCAGAAAGACAGAAACAATAGCAAAGACAAAAAACACTTTTGGAATCTGCTTTTAGTCAACACATAAGGAAAGGGTGCACCGGTCCTGGAAATACTGCAATACCAGGTCAATGCGTGGAGTGGACAGAGCAAGCTCTATTTCCATCTCCCTGTTCTAAAAATCCATTTAATATATGGTCCCCAGATAGGGGACGTATCAGATATTAAACTGATAAGAACAGATACTACACTTGATCTTAGCCAAAAGGCCGAGAAGCGATAACCCGAACGGGCCGCGCGTTGCCCGAGCCTGCCCGATACTGCTGTTCAGCCCTTGCAGCGATTCAGCCTACTTCTAGGCAATTCCATGGGGCCCTGCAGGCTCAGACACTCACAGCTACACGGGAGGTGAATAAAGGCCGGAGAGGAAGCCAGACAGGATTTGCTTCTTTTGCTTGCACCACAATGCAGTGCTGAAAGAGGAGGAATCTACATAAAAACGCCTTCCTGGCAACGCCCAAATGCCCTGCTGCCATGCAGATAAACACTGGCAGCGGCAGCAAGTGCATGCCCACAGCCACCCCTTGTTCCTTCACACCTTGTATCAGCTGTAATCCAGTCCAGTCCAGTGCTGCCTGCTGAGCAGCACTGACCAACACTGCCTGGGCCCAGGCTTTTATCTCTGAGGCCCCATTATGATGTCAGAAAGCTGGCTCTGGAATCCTGAGGGCTCCACTATGACACGTGCAAAGTTCCGTCTGAACTTTATATAAGACGGTGAGGCTCAGTCAGTCACTCAGTGTTGCCTGAGAGGGCAACACTGCAACAGCCGGCCGCCAGGCTGTCTTTTTTTTGCACAGCTAGTTGCCTCCAGGAGGCCACAAGAGGGAGACAAGGGACTGCAAAATGGAAAATAGGCATCCACCAACTTTACAGACAACTTCTCCTTGCTCCTACAACCTCCATCCTTGCACAGTTTGTTATTCTTCTAGGTAACATAGTAACAAATCCAAATTGCTGCTCTCTTTGTAGGCAAGCAAGGCTTTGTTGCAACTGCAATTCTTACTTCTTCTTGAAATGTAGGGACGACAGTACATTCCATCACATCCATCTAGTGTACACAGGTAGGTCCATTGTGGCGGGCAGGCGAGCGGGCGGGCTGCTTTATTGGCTGTTTGCTGTTCCCCTACTCCACTCCACTATTTGACTGTTGTGCTGCATCAATCAATCAATCAATCAATCAATCAATCAATCAATCAATCAATCAGTGGCTGGCTCAGGTGCAGCTCTTTAACTTACCTAAAAGGGAGGGCGGAGAGAAGACAAGGAAGGTGAATGAGGTGTTCCAATGTGAAATGCCGGAAACACAGAAACACAGACGACACACAACAAGAGGTGGCAATCTATTCATTAATTGCATTTAATCAATGAGCTCATTATCACTCATGCATTGTCCAACAGGTGTTGAAATAATGGGATTAAAAGGGGAGATCCCTTCAGAAAGACAGAAACAATAGCAAAGACAAAAAACACTTTTGGAATCTGCTTTTAGTCAACACATAAGGAAAGGGTGCACCGGTCCTGGAAATACTGCAATACCAGGTCAATGCGTGGAGTGGACAGAGCAAGCTCTATTTCCATCTCCCTGTTCTAAAAATCCATTTAATATATGGTCCCCAGATAGGGGACGTATCAGATATTAAACTGATAAGAACAGATACTACACTTGATCTTAGCCAAAAGGCCGAGAAGCGATAACCCGAACGGGCCGCGCGTTGCCCGAGCCT
Source organism: Rhinoderma darwinii (assembly GCF_050947455.1). Taxonomy (NCBI): domain Eukaryota; kingdom Metazoa; phylum Chordata; class Amphibia; order Anura; family Rhinodermatidae; genus Rhinoderma; species Rhinoderma darwinii. Next base: position 320,498 of record NW_027461773.1, read on the forward strand.
GCCCGATACTGCTGTTCAGCCCTTGCAGCGATTCAGCCTACTTCTAGGCAATTCCATGGGGCCCTGCAGGCTCACACACTCACAGCTACACGGGAGGTGAATAAAGGCCGGAGAGGAAGCCAGACAGGATTTGCTTCTTTTGCTTGCACCACAATGCAGTGCTGAAAGAGGAGGAATCTACATAAAAACGCCTTCCTGGCAATGCCCAAATGCCCTGCTGCCATGCAGATAAACACTGGCAGCGGCAGCAAGTGCATGCCCACAGCCACCCCTTGTTCCTTCACACCTTGTATCAGCTGTAATCCAGTCCAGTCCAGTGCTGCCTGCTGAGCAGCACTGACCAACACTGCCTGGGCCCAGGCTTTTATCTCTGAGGCCCCATTATGATGTCAGAAAGCTGGCTCTGGAATCCTGAGGGCTCCACTATGACACGTGCAAAGTTCCGTCTGAACTTTATATAAGACGGTGAGGCTCAGTCAGTCACTCAGTGTTGCCTGAGAGGGCAACACTGCAACAGCCGGCCGCCAGGCTGTCTTTTTTTTGCACAGCTAGTTGCCTCCAGGAGGCCACAAGAGGGAGACAAGGGACTGCAAAATGGAAAATAGGCATCCACCAACTTTACAGACAACTTCTCCTTGCTCCTACAACCTCCATCCTTGCACAGTTTGTTATTCTTCTAGGTAACATAGTAACAAATCCAAATTGCTGCTCTCTTTGTAGGCAAGCAAGGCTTTGTTGCAACTGCAATTCTTACTTCTTCTTGAAATGTAGGGACGACAGTACATTCCATCACATCCATCTAGTGTACACAGGTAGGTCCATTGTGGCGGGCAGGCGAGCGGGCGGGCTGCTTTATTGGCTGTTTGCTGTTCCCCTACTCCACTCCACTATTTGACTGTTGTGCTGCATCAATCAATCAATCAATCAATCAATCAATCAATCAATCAATCAATCAATCAATCAATCAGTGGCTGGCTCAGGTGCAGCTCTTTAACTTACCTAAAAGGGAGGGCGGAGAGAAGACAAGGAAGGTGAATGAGGTGTTCCAATGTGAAATGCCGGAAACACAGAAACACAGACGACACACAACAAGAGGTGGCAATCTATTCATTAATTGCATTTAATCAATGAGCTCATTATCACTCATGCATTGTCCAACAGGTGTTGAAATAATGGGATTAAAAGGGGAGATCCCTTCAGAAAGACAGAAACAATAGCAAAGACAAAAAACACTTTTGGAATCTGCTTTTAGTCAACACATAAGGAAAGGGTGCACCGGTCCTGGAAATACTGCAATACCAGGTCAATGCGTGGAGTGGACAGAGCAAGCTCTATTTCCATCTCCCTGTTCTAAAAATCCATTTAATATATGGTCCCCAGATAGGGGACGTATCAGATATTAAACTGATAAGAACAGATACTACACTTGATCTTAGCCAAAAGGCCGAGAAGCGATAACCCGAACGGGCCGCGCGTTGCCCGAGCCTGCCCGATACTGCTGTTCAGAGGCTCACACACTCACAGCTACACGGGAGGTGAATAAAGGCCGGAGAGGAAGCCAGACAGGATTTGCTTCTTTTGCTTGCACCACAATGCAGTGCTGAAAGAGGAGGAATCTACATAAAAACGCCTTCCTGGCAACGCCCAAATGCCCTGCTGCCATGCAGATAAACACTGGCAGCGGCAGCAAGTGCATGCCCACAGCCACCCCTTGTTCCTTCACACCTTGTATCAGCTGTAATCCAGTCCAGTCCAGTGCTGCCTGCTGAGCAGCACTGACCAACACTGCCTGGGCCCAGGCTTTTATCTCTGAGGCCCCATTATGATGTCAGAAAGCTGGCTCTGGAATCCTGAGGGCTCCACTATGACACGTGCAAAGTTCCGTCTGAACTTTATATAAGACGGTGAGGCTCAGTCAGTCACTCAGTGTTGCCTGAGAGGGCAACACTGCAACAGCCGGCCGCCAGGCTGTCTTTTTTTTGCACAGCTAGTTGCCTCCAGGAGGCCACAAGAGGGAGACAAGGGACTGCAAAATGGAAAATAGGCATCCACCAACTTTACAGACAACTTCTCCTTGCTCCTACAACCTCCATCCTTGCACAGTTTGTTATTCTTCTAGGTAACATAGTAACAAATCCAAATTGCTGCTCTCTTTGTAGGCAAGCAAGGCTTTGTTGCAACTGCAATTCTTACTTCTTCTTGAAATGTAGGGACGACAGTACATTCCATCACATCCATCTAGTGTACACAGGTAGGTCCATTGTGGCGGGCAGGCGAGCGGGCGGGCTGCTTTATTGGCTGTTTGCTGTTCCCCTACTCCACTCCACTATTTGACTGTTGTGCTGCATCAATCAATCAATCAATCAATCAATCAATCAATCAATCAATCAATCAATCAATCAATCAATCAGTGGCTGGCTCAGGTGCAGCTCTTTAACTTACCTAAAAGGGAGGGCGGAGAGAAGACAAGGAAGGTGAATGAGGTGTTCCAATGTGAAATGCCGGAAACACAGAAACACAGACGACACACAACAAGAGGTGGCAATCTATTCATTAATTGCATTTAATCAATGAGCTCATTATCACTCATGCATTGTCCAACAGGTGTTGAAATAATGGGATTAAAAGGGGAGATCCCTTCAGAAAGACAGAAACAATAGCAAAGACAAAAAACACTTTTGGAATCTGCTTTTAGTCAACACATAAGGAAAGGGTGCACCGGTCCTGGAAATACTGCAATACCAGGTCAATGCGTGGAGTGGACAGAGCAAGCTCTATTTCCATCTCCCTGTTCTAAAAATCCATTTAATATATGGTCCCCAGATAGGGGACGTATCAGATATTAAACTGATAAGAACAGATACTACACTTGATCTTAGCCAAAAGGCCGAGAAGCGATAACCCGAACGGGCCGCGCGTTGCCCGAGCCTGCCCGATACTGCTGTTCAGCCCTTGCAGCGATTCAGCCTACTTCTAGGCAATTCCATGGGGCCCTGCAGGCTCACACACTCACAGCTACACGGGAGGTGAATAAAGGCCGGAGAGGAAGCCAGACAGGATTTGCTTCTTTTGCTTGCACCACAATGCAGTGCTGAAAGAGGAGGAATCTACATAAAAACGCCTTCCTGGCAACGCCCAAATGCCCTGCTGCCATGCAGATAAACACTGGCAGCGGCAGCAAGTGCATGCCCACAGCCACCCCTTGTTCCTTCACACCTTGTATCAGCTGTAATCCAGTCCAGTCCAGTGCTGCCTGCTGAGCAGCACTGACCAACACTGCCTGGGCCCAGGCTTTTATCTCTGAGGCCCCATTATGATGTCAGAAAGCTGGCTCTGGAATCCTGAGGGCTCCACTATGACACGTGCAAAGTTCCGTCTGAACTTTATATAAGACGGTGAGGCTCAGTCAGTCACTCAGTGTTGCCTGAGAGGGCAACACTGCAACAGCCGGCCGCCAGGCTGTCTTTTTTTTGCACAGCTAGTTGCCTCCAGGAGGCCACAAGAGGGAGACAAGGGACTGCAAAATGGAAAATAGGCATCCACCAACTTTACAGACAACTTCTCCTTGCTCCTACAACCTCCATCCTTGCACAGTTTGTTATTCTTCTAGGTAACATAGTAACAAATCCAAATTGCTGCTCTCTTTGTAGGCAAGCAAGGCTTTGTTGCAACTGCAATTCTTACTTCTTCTTGAAATGTAGGGACGACAGTACATTCCATCACATCCATCTAGTGTACACAGGTAGGTCCATTGTGGCGGGCAGGCGAGCGGGCGGGCTGCTTTATTGGCTGTTTGCTGTTCCCCTACTCCACTCCACTATTTGACTGTTGTGCTGCATCAATCAATCAATCAATCAATCAATCAATCAATCAATCAATCAGTGGCTGGCTCAGGTGCAGCTCTTTAACTTACCTAAAAGGGAGGGCGGAGAGAAGACAAGGAAGGTGAATGAGGTGTTCCAATGTGAAATGCCGGAAACACAGAAACACAGACGACACACAACAAGAGGTGGCAATCTATTCATTAATTGCATTTAATCAATGAGCTCATTATCACTCATGCATTGTCCAACAGGTGTTGAAATAATGGGATTAAAAGGGGAGATCCCTTCAGAAAGACAGAAACAATAGCAAAGACAAAAAACACTTTTGGAATCTGCTTTTAGTCAACACATAAGGAAAGGGTGCACCGGTCCTGGAAATACTGCAATACCAGGTCAATGCGTGGAGTGGACAGAGCAAGCTCTATTTCCATCTCCCTGTTCTAAAAATCCATTTAATATATGGTCCCCAGATAGGGGACGTATCAGATATTAAACTGATAAGAACAGATACTACACTTGATCTTAGCCAAAAGGCCGAGAAGCGATAACCCGAACGGGCCGCGCGTTGCCCGAGCCTGCCCGATACTGCTGTTCAGCCCTTGCAGCGATTCAGCCTACTTCTAGGCAATTCCATGGGGCCCTGCAGGCTCACACACTCACAGCTACACGGGAGGTGAATAAAGGCCGGAGAGGAAGCCAGACAGGATTTGCTTCTTTTGCTTGCACCACAATGCAGTGCTGAAAGAGGAGGAATCTACATAAAAACGCCTTCCTGGCAACGCCCAAATGCCCTGCTGCCATGCAGATAAACACTGGCAGCGGCAGCAAGTGCATGCCCACAGCCACCCCTTGTTCCTTCACACCTTGTATCAGCTGTAATCCAGTCCAGTCCAGTGCTGCCTGCTGAGCAGCACTGACCAACACTGCCTGGGCCCAGGCTTTTATCTCTGAGGCCCCATTATGATGTCAGAAAGCTGGCTCTGGAATCCTGAGGGCTCCACTATGACACGTGCAAAGTTCCGTCTGAACTTTATATAAGACGGTGAGGCTCAGTCAGTCACTCAGTGTTGCCTGAGAGGGCAACACTGCAACAGCCGGCCGCCAGGCTGTCTTTTTTTTGCACAGCTAGTTGCCTCCAGGAGGCCACAAGAGGGAGACAAGGGACTGCAAAATGGAAAATAGGCATCCACCAACTTTACAGACAACTTCTCCTTGCTCCTACAACCTCCATCCTTGCACAGTTTGTTATTCTTCTAGGTAACATAGTAACAAATCCAAATTGCTGCTCTCTTTGTAGGCAAGCAAGGCTTTGTTGCAACTGCAATTCTTACTTCTTCTTGAAATGTAGGGACGACAGTACATTCCATCACATCCATCTAGTGTACACAGGTAGGTCCATTGTGGCGGGCAGGCGAGCGGGCGGGCTGCTTTATTGGCTGTTTGCTGTTCCCCTACTCCACTCCACTATTTGACTGTTGTGCTGCATCAATCAATCAATCAATCAATCAATCAATCAATCAATCAATCAATCAGTGGCTGGCTCAGGTGCAGCTCTTTAACTTACCTAAAAGGGAGGGCGGAGAGAAGACAAGGAAGGTGAATGAGGTGTTCCAATGTGAAATGCCGGAAACACAGAAACACAGACGACACACAACAAGAGGTGGCAATCTATTCATTAATTGCATTTAATCAATGAGCTCATTATCACTCATGCATTGTCCAACAGGTGTTGAAATAATGGGATTAAAAGGGGAGATCCCTTCAGAAAGACAGAAACAATAGCAAAGACAAAAAACACTTTTGGAATCTGCTTTTAGTCAACACATAAGGAAAGGGTGCACCGGTCCTGGAAATACTGCAATACCAGGTCAATGCGTGGAGTGGACAGAGCAAGCTCTATTTCCATCTCCCTGTTCTAAAAATCAATCCATTTAATATATGGTCCCCAGATAGGGGACGTATCAGATATTAAACTGATAAGAACAGATACTACACTTGATCTTAGCCAAAAGGCCGAGAAGCGATAACCCGAACGGGCCGCGCGTTGCCCGAGCCTGCCCGATACTGCTGTTCAGCCCTTGCAGCGATTCAGCCTACTTCTAGGCAATTCCATGGGGCCCTGCAGGCTCACACACTCACAGCTACACGGGAGGTGAATAAAGGCCGGAGAGGAAGCCAGACAGGATTTGCTTCTTTTGCTTGCACCACAATGCAGTGCTGAAAGAGGAGGAATCTACATAAAAACGCCTTCCTGGCAACGCCCAAATGCCCTGCTGCCATGCAGATAAACACTGGCAGCGGCAGCAAGTGCATGCCCACAGCCACCCCTTGTTCCTTCACACCTTGTATCAGCTGTAATACAGTCCAGTCCAGTGCTGCCTGCTGAGCAGCACTGACCAACACTGCCTGGGCCCAGGCTTTTATCTCTGAGGCCCCATTATGATGTCAGAAAGCTGGCTCTGGAATCCTGAGGGCTCCACTATGACACGTGCAAAGTTCCGTCTGAACTTTATATAAGACGGTGAGGCTCAGTCAGTCACTCAGTGTTGCCTGAGAGGGCAACACTGCAACAGCCGGCCGCCAGGCTGTCTTTTTTTTGCACAGCTAGTTGCCTCCAGGAGGCCACAAGAGGGAGACAAGGGACTGCAAAATGGAAAATAGGCATCCACCAACTTTACAGACAACTTCTCCTTGCTCCTACAACCTCCATCCTTGCACAGTTTGTTATTCTTCTAGGTAACATAGTAACAAATCCAAATTGCTGCTCTCTTTGTAGGCAAGCAAGGCTTTGTTGCAACTGCAATTCTTACTTCTTCTTGAAATGTAGGGACGACAGTACATTCCATCACATCCATCTAGTGTACACAGGTAGGTCCATTGTGGCGGGCAGGCGAGCGGGCGGGCTGCTTTATTGGCTGTTTGCTGTTCCCCTACTCCACTCCACTATTTGACTGTTGTGCTGCATCAATCAATCAATCAATCAATCAATCAATCAATCAATCAATCAATCAATCAGTGGCTGGCTCAGGTGCAGCTCTTTAACTTACCTAAAAGGGAGGGCGGAGAGAAGACAAGGAAGGTGAATGAGGTGTTCCAATGTGAAATGCCGGAAACACAGAAACACAGACGACACACAACAAGAGGTGGCAATCTATTCATTAATTGCATTTAATCAATGAGCTCATTATCACTCATGCATTGTCCAACAGGTGTTGAAATAATGGGATTAAAAGGGGAGATCCCTTCAGAAAGATAGAAACAATAGCAAAGACAAAAAACACTTTTGGAATCTGCTTTTAGTCAACACATAAGGAAAGGGTGCACCGGTCCTGGAAATACTGCAATACCAGGTCAATGCGTGGAGTGGACAGAGCAAGCTCTATTTCCATCTCCCTGTTCTAAAAATCCATTTAATATATGGTCCCCAGATAGGGGACGTATCAGATATTAAACTGATAAGAACAGATACTACACTTGATCTTAGCCAAAAGGCCGAGAAGCGATAACCCGAACGGGCCGCGCGTTGCCCGAGCCTGCCCGATACTGCTGTTCAGCCCTTGCAGCGATTCAGCCTACTTCTAGGCAATTCCATGGGGCCCTGCAGGCTCACACACTCACAGCTACACGGGAGGTGAATAAAGGCCGGAGAGGAAGCCAGACAGGATTTGCTTCTTTTGCTTGCACCACAATGCAGTGCTGAAAGAGGAGGAATCTACATAAAAACGCCTTCCTGGCAACGCCCAAATGCCCTGCTGCCATGCAGATAAACACTGGCAGCGGCAGCAAGTGCATGCCCACAGCCACCCCTTGTTCCTTCACACCTTGTATCAGCTGTAATCCAGTCCAGTCCAGTGCTGCCTGCTGAGCAGCACTGACCAACACTGCCTGGGCCCAGGCTTTTATCTCTGAGGCCCCATTATGATGTCAGAAAGCTGGCTCTGGAATCCTGAGGGCTCCACTATGACACGTGCAAAGTTCCGTCTGAACTTTATATAATACGGTGAGGCTCAGTCAGTCACTCAGTGTTGCCTGAGAGGGCAACACTGCAACAGCCGGCCGCCAGGCTGTCTTTTTTTTGCACAGCTAGTTGCCTCCAGGAGGCCACAAGAGGGAGACAAGGGACTGCAAAATGGAAAATAGGCATCCACCAACTTTACAGACAACTTCTCCTTGCTCCTACAACCTCCATCCTTGCACAGTTTGTTATTCTTCTAGGTAACATAGTAACAAATCCAAATTGCTGCTCTCTTTGTAGGCAAGCAAGGCTTTGTTGCAACTGCAATTCTTACTTCTTCTTGAAATGTAGGGACGACAGTACATTCCATCACATCCATCTAGTGTACACAGGTAGGTCCATTGTGGCGGGCAGGCGAGCGGGCGGGCTGCTTTATTGGCTGTTTGCTGTTCCCCTACTCCACTCCACTATTTGACTGTTGTGCTGCATCAATCAATCAATCAATCAATCAATCAATCAATCAATCAATCAATCAATCAATCAATCAATCAGTGGCTGGCTCAGGTGCAGCTCTTTAACTTACCTAAAAGGGAGGGCGGAGAGAAGACAAGGAAGGTGAATGAGGTGTTCCAATGTGAAATGCCGGAAACACAGAAACACAGACGACACACAACAAGAGGTGGCAATCTATTCATTAATTGCATTTAATCAATGAGCTCATTATCACTCATGCATTGTCCAACAGGTGTTGAAATAATGGGATTAAAAGGGGAGATCCCTTCAGAAAGACAGAAACAATAGCAAAGACAAAAAACACTTTTGGAATCTGCTTTTAGTCAACACATAAGGAAAGGGTGCACCGGTCCTGGAAATACTGCAATACCAGGTCAATGCGTGGAGTGGACAGAGCAAGCTCTGTTTCCATCTCCCTGTTCTAAAAATCCATTTAATATATGGTCCCCAGATAGGGGACGTATCAGATATTAAACTGATAAGAACAGATACTACACTTGATCTTAGCCAAAAGGCCGAGAAGCGATAACCCGAACGGGCCGCGCGTTGCCCGAGCCTGCCCGATACTGCTGTTCAGCCCTTGCAGCGATTCAGCCTACTTCTAGGCAATTCCATGGGGCCCTGCAGGCTCACACACTCACAGCTACACGGGAGGTGAATAAAGGCCGGAGAGGAAGCCAGACAGGATTTGCTTCTTTTGCTTGCACCACAATGCAGTGCTGAAAGAGGAGGAATCTACATAAAAACGCCTTCCTGGCAACGCCCAAATGCCCTGCTGCCATGCAGATAAACACTGGCAGCGGCAGCAAGTGCATGCCCACAGCCACCCCTTGTTCCTTCACACCTTGTATCAGCTGTAATCCAGTCCAGTCCAGTGCTGCCTGCTGAGCAGCACTGACCAACACTGCCTGGGCCCAGGCTTTTATCTCTGAGGCCCCATTATGATGTCAGAAAGCTGGCTCTGGAATCCTGAGGGCTCCACTATGACACGTGCAAAGTTCCGTCTGAACTTTATATAAGACGGTGAGGCTCAGTCAGTCACTCAGTGTTGCCTGAGAGGGTAACACTGCAACAGCCGGCCGCCAGGCTGTCTTTTTTTTGCACAGCTAGTTGCCTCCAGGAGGCCACAAGAGGGAGACAAGGGACTGCAAAATGGAAAATAGGCATCCACCAACTTTACAGACAACTTCTCCTTGCTCCTACAACCTCCATCCTTGCACAGTTTGTTATTCTTCTAGGTAACATAGTAACAAATCCAAATTGCTGCTCTCTTTGTAGGCAAGCAAGGCTTTGTTGCAACTGCAATTCTTACTTCTTCTTGAAATGTAGGGACGACAGTACATTCCATCACATCCATCTAGTGTACACAGGTAGGTCCATTGTGGCGGGCAGGCGAGCGGGCGGGCTGCTTTATTGGCTGTTTGCTGTTCCCCTACTCCACTCCACTATTTGACTGTTGTGCTGCATCAATCAATCAATCAATCAATCAATCAATCAATCAATCAATCAATCAATCAATCAATCAATCAATCAATCAATCAGTGGCTGGCTCAGGTGCAGCTCTTTAACTTACCTAAAAGGGAGGGCGGAGAGAAGACAAGGAAGGTGAATGAGGTGTTCCAATGTGAAATGCCGGAAACACAGAAACACAGACGACACACAACAAGAGGTGGCAATCTATTCATTAATTGCATTTAATCAATGAGCTCATTATCACTCATGCATTGTCCAACAGGTGTTGAAATAATGGGATTAAAAGGGGAGATCCCTTCAGAAAGACAGAAACAATAGCAAAGACAAAAAACACTTTTGGAATCTGCTTTTAGTCAACACATAAGGAAAGGGTGCACCGGTCCTGGAAATACTGCAATACCAGGTCAATGCGTGGAGTGGACAGAGCAAGCTCTATTTCCATCTCCCTGTTCTAAAAATCCATTTAATATATGGTCCCCAGATAGGGGACGTATCAGATATTAAACTGATAAGAACAGATACTACACTTGATCTTAGCCAAAAGGCCGAGAAGCGATAACCCGAACGGGCCGCGCGTTGCCCGAGCCTGCCCGATACTGCTGTTCAGCCCTTGCAGCGATTCAGCCTACTTCTAGGCAATTCCATGGGGCCCTGCAGGCTCACACACTCACAGCTACACGGGAGGTGAATAAAGGCCGGAGAGGAAGCCAGACAGGATTTGCTTCTTTTGCTTGCACCACAATGCAGTGCTGAAAGAGGAGGAATCTACATAAAAACGCCTTCCTGGCAACGCCCAAATGCCCTGCTGCCATGCAGATAAACACTGGCAGCGGCAGCAAGTGCATGCCCACAGCCACCCCTTGTTCCTTCACACCTTGTATCAGCTGTAATCCAGTCCAGTCCAGTGCTGCCTGCTGAGCAGCACTGACCAACACTGCCTGGGCCCAGGCTTTTATCTCTGAGGCCCCATTATGATGTCAGAAAGCTGGCTCTGGAATCCTGAGGGCTCCACTATGACACGTGCAAAGTTCCGTCTGAACTTTATATAAGACGGTGAGGCTCAGTCAGTCACTCAGTGTTGCCTGAGAGGGCAACACTGCAACAGCCGGCCGCCAGGCTGTCTTTTTTTTGCACAGCTAGTTGCCTCCAGGAGGCCACAAGAGGGAGACAAGGGACTGCAAAATGGAAAATAGGCATCCACCAACTTTACAGACAACTTCTCCTTGCTCCTACAACCTCCATCCTTGCACAGTTTGTTATTCTTCTAGGTAACATAGTAACAAATCCAAATTGCTGCTCTCTTTGTAGGCAAGCAAGGCTTTGTTGCAACTGCAATTCTTACTTCTTCTTGAAATGTAGGGACGACAGTACATTCCATCACATCCATCTAGTGTACACAGGTAGGTCCATTGTGGCGGGCAGGCGAGCGGGCGGGCTGCTTTATTGGCTGTTTGCTGTTCCCCTACTCCACTCCACTATTTGACTGTTGTGCTGCATCAATCAATCAATCAATCAATCAATCAATCAATCAATCAATCAATCAATCAATCAGTGGCTGGCTCAGGTGCAGCTCTTTAACTTACCTAAAAGGGAGGGCGGAGAGAAGACAAGGAAGGTGAATGAGGTGTTCCAATGTGAAATGCCGGAAACACAGAAACACAGACGACACACAACAAGAGGTGGCAATCTATTCATTAATTGCATTTAATCAATGAGCTCATTATCACTCATGCATTGTCCAACAGGTGTTGAAATAATGGGATTAAAAGGGGAGATCCCTTCAGAAAGACAGAAACAATAGCAAAGACAAAAAACACTTTTGGAATCTGCTTTTAGTCAACACATAAGGAAAGGGTGCACCGGTCCTGGAAATACTGCAATACCAGGTCAATGCGTGGAGTGGACAGAGCAAGCTCTATTTCCATCTCCCTGTTCTAAAAATCCATTTAATATATGGTCCCCAGATAGGGGACGTATCAGATATTAAACTGATAAGAACAGATACTACACTTGATCTTAGCCAAAAGGCCGAGAAGCGATAACCCGAACGGGCCGCGCGTTGCCCGAGCCTGCCCGATACTGCTGTTCAGCCCTTGCAGCGATTCAGCCTACTTCTAGGCAATTCCATGGGGCCCTGCAGGCTCACACACTCACAGCTACACGGGAGGTGAATAAAGGCCGGAGAGGAAGCCAGACAGGATTTGCTTCTTTTGCTTGCACCACAATGCAGTGCTGAAAGAGGAGGAATCTACATAAAAACGCCTTCCTGGCAACGCCCAAATGCCCTGCTGCCATGCAGATAAACACTGGCAGCGGCAGCAAGTGCATGCCCACAGCCACCCCTTGTTCCTTCACACCTTGTATCAGCTGTAATCCAGTCCAGTCCAGTGCTGCCTGCTGAGCAGCACTGACCAACACTGCCTGGGCCCAGGCTTTTATCTCTGAGGCCCCATTATGATGTCAGAAAGCTGGCTCTGGAATCCTGAGGGCTCCACTATGACACGTGCAAAGTTCCGTCTGAACTTTATATAAGACGGTGAGGCTCAGTCAGTCACTCAGTGTTGCCTGAGAGGGCAACACTGCAACAGCCGGCCGCCAGGCTGTCTTTTTTTTGCACAGCTAGTTGCCTCCAGGAGGCCACAAGAGGGAGACAAGGGACTGCAAAATGGAAAATAGGCATCCACCAACTTTACAGACAACTTCTCCTTGCTCCTACAACCTCCATCCTTGCACAGTTTGTTATTCTTCTAGGTAACATAGTAACAAATCCAAATTGCTGCTCTCTTTGTAGGCAAGCAAGGCTTTGTTGCAACTGCAATTCTTACTTCTTCTTGAAATGTAGGGACGACAGTACATTCCATCACATCCATCTAGTGTACACAGGTAGGTCCATTGTGGCGGGCAGGCGAGCGGGCGGGCTGCTTTATTGGCTGTTTGCTGTTCCCCTACTCCACTCCACTATTTGACTGTTGTGCTGCATCAATCAATCAATCAATCAATCAATCAATCAATCAATCAATCAGTGGCTGGCTCAGGTGCAGCTCTTTAACTTACCTAAAAGGGAGGGCGGAGAGAAGACAAGGAAGGTGAATGAGGTGTTCCAATGTGAAATGCCGGAAACACAGAAACACAGACGACACACAACAAGAGGTGGCAATCTATTCATTAATTGCATTTAATCAATGAGCTCATTATCACTCATGCATTGTCCAACAGGTGTTGAAATAATGGGATTAAAAGGGGAGATCCCTTCAGAAAGACAGAAACAATAGCAAAGACAAAAAACACTTTTGGAATCTGCTTTTAGTCAACACATAAGGAAAGGGTGCACCGGTCCTGGAAATACTGCAATACCAGGTCAATGCGTGGAGTGGACAGAGCAAGCTCTATTTCCATCTCCCTGTTCTAAAAATCCATTTAATATATGGTCCCCAGATAGGGGACGTATCAGATATTAAACTGATAAGAACAGATACTACACTTGATCTTAGCCAAAAGGCCGAGAAGCGATAACCCGAACGGGCCGCGCGTTGCCCGAGCCTGCCCGATACTGCTGTTCAGCCCTTGCAGCGATTCAGCCTACTTCTAGGCAATTCCATGGGGCCCTGCAGGCTCACACACTCACAGCTACACGGGAGGTGAATAAAGGCCGGAGAGGAAGCCAGACAGGATTTGCTTCTTTTGCTTGCACCACAATGCAGTGCTGAAAGAGGAGGAATCTACATAAAAACGCCTTCCTGGCAACGCCCAAATGCCCTGCTGCCATGCAGATAAACACTGGCAGCGGCAGCAAGTGCATGCCCACAGCCACCCCTTGTTCCTTCACACCTTGTATCAGCTGTAATCCAGTCCAGTCCAGTGCTGCCTGCTGAGCAGCACTGACCAACACTGCCTGGGCCCAGGCTTTTATCTCTGAGGCCCCATTATGATGTCAGAAAGCTGGCTCTGGAATCCTGAGGGCTCCACTATGACACGTGCAAAGTTCCGTCTGAACTTTATATAAGACGGTGAGGCTCAGTCAGTCACTCAGTGTTGCCTGAGAGGGCAACACTGCAACAGCCGGCCGCCAGGCTGTCTTTTTTTTGCACAGCTAGTTGCCTCCAGGAGGCCACAAGAGGGAGACAAGGGACTGCAAAATGGAAAATAGGCATCCACCAACTTTACAGACAACTTCTCCTTGCTCCTACAACCTCCATCCTTGCACAGTTTGTTATTCTTCTAGGTAACATAGTAACAAATCCAAATTGCTGCTCTCTTTGTAGGCAAGCAAGGCTTTGTTGCAACTGCAATTCTTACTTCTTCTTGAAATGTAGGGACGACAGTACATTCCATCACATCCATCTAGTGTACACAGGTAGGTCCATTGTGGCGGGCAGGCGAGCGGGCGGGCTGCTTTATTGGCTGTTTGCTGTTCCCCTACTCCACTCCACTATTTGACTGTTGTGCTGCATCAATCAATCAATCAATCAATCAATCAATCAATCAATCAATCAATCAATCAATCAATCAATCAATCAATCAGTGGCTGGCTCAGGTGCAGCTCTTTAACTTACCTAAAAGGGAGGGCGGAGAGAAGACAAGGAAGGTGAATGAGGTGTTCCAATGTGAAATGCCGGAAACACAGAAACACAGACGACACACAACAAGAGGTGGCAATCTATTCATTAATTGCATTTAATCAATGAGCTCATTATCACTCATGCATTGTCCAACAGGTGTTGAAATAATGGGATTAAAAGGGGAGATCCCTTCAGAAAGACAGAAACAATAGCAAAGACAAAAAACACTTTTGGAATCTGCTTTTAGTCAACACATAAGGAAAGGGTGCACCGGTCCTGGAAATACTGCAATACCAGGTCAATGCGTGGAGTGGACAGAGCAAGCTCTATTTCCATCTCCCTGTTCTAAAAATCCATTTAATATATGGTCCCCAGATAGGGGACGTATCAGATATTAAACTGATAAGAACAGATACTACACTTGATCTTAGCCAAAAGGCCGAGAAGCGATAACCCGAACGGGCCGCGCGTTGCCCGAGCCTGCCCGATACTGCTGTTCAGCCCTTGCAGCGATTCAGCCTACTTCTAGGCAATTCCATGGGGCCCTGCAGGCTCACACACTCACAGCTACACGGGAGGTGAATAAAGGCCGGAGAGGAAGCCAGACAGGATTTGCTTCTTTTGCTTGCACCACAATGCAGTGCTGAAAGAGGAGGAATCTACATAAAAACGCCTTCCTGGCAACGCCCAAATGCCCTGCTGCCATGCAGATAAACACTGGCAGCGGCAGCAAGTGCATGCCCACAGCCACCCCTTGTTCCTTCACACCTTGTATCAGCTGTAATCCAGTCCAGTCCAGTGCTGCCTGCTGAGCAGCACTGACCAACACTGCCTGGGCCCAGGCTTTTATCTCTGAGGCCCCATTATGATGTCAGAAAGCTGGCTCTGGAATCCTGAGGGCTCCACTATGACACGTGCAAAGTTCCGTCTGAACTTTATATAAGACGGTGAGGCTCAGTCAGTCACTCAGTGTTGCCTGAGAGGGCAACACTGCAACAGCCGGCCGCCAGGCTGTCTTTTTTTTGCACAGCTAGTTGCCTCCAGGAGGCCACAAGAGGGAGACAAGGGACTGCAAAATGGAAAATAGATAGGCATCCACCAACTTTACAGACAACTTCTCCTTGCTCCTACAACCTCCATCCTTGCACAGTTTGTTATTCTTCTAGGTAACATAGTAACAAATCCAAATTGCTGCTCTCTTTGTAGGCAAGCAAGGCTTTGTTGCAACTGCAATTCTTACTTCTTCTTGAAATGTAGGGACGACAGTACATTCCATCACATCCATCTAGTGTACACAGGTAGGTCCATTGTGGCGGGCAGGCGAGCGGGCGGGCTGCTTTATTGGCTGTTTGCTGTTCCCCTACTCCACTCCACTATTTGACTGTTGTGCTGCATCAATCAATCAATCAATCAATCAATCAATCAATCAATCAATCAATCAATCAATCAATCAGTGGCTGGCTCAGGTGCAGCTCTTTAACTTACCTAAAAGGGAGGGCGGAGAGAAGACAAGGAAGGTGAATGAGGTGTTCCAATGTGAAATGCCGGAAACACAGAAACACAGACGACACACAACAAGAGGTGGCAATCTATTCATTAATTGCATTTAATCAATGAGCTCATTATCACTCATGCATTGTCCAACAGGTGTTGAAATAATGGGATTAAAAGGGGAGATCCCTTCAGAAAGACAGAAACAATAGCAAAGACAAAAAACACTTTTGGAATCTGCTTTTAGTCAACACATAAGGAAAGGGTGCACCGGTCCTGGAAATACTGCAATACCAGGTCAATGCGTGGAGTGGACAGAGCAAGCTCTATTTCCATCTCCCTGTTCTAAAAATCCATTTAATATATGGTCCCCAGATAGGGGACGTATCAGATATTAAACTGATAAGAACAGATACTACACTTGATCTTAGCCAAAAGGCCGAGAAGCGATAACCCGAACGGGCCGCGCGTTGCCCGAGCCTGCCCGATACTGCTGTTCAGCCCTTGCAGCGATTCAGCCTACTTCTAGGCAATTCCATGGGGCCCTGCAGGCTCACACACTCACAGCTACACGGGAGGTGAATAAAGGCCGGAGAGGAAGCCAGACAGGATTTGCTTCTTTTGCTTGCACCACAATGCAGTGCTGAAAGAGGAGGAATCTACATAAAAACGCCTTCCTGGCAACGCCCAAATGCCCTGCTGCCATGCAGATAAACACTGGCAGCGGCAGCAAGTGCATGCCCACAGCCACCCCTTGTTCCTTCACACCTTGTATCAGCTGTAATCCAGTCCAGTCCAGTGCTGCCTGCTGAGCAGCACTGACCAACACTGCCTGGGCCCAGGCTTTTATCTCTGAGGCCCCATTATGATGTCAGAAAGCTGGCTCTGGAATCCTGAGGGCTCCACTATGACACGTGCAAAGTTCCGTCTGAACTTTATATAAGACGGTGAGGCTCAGTCAGTCACTCAGTGTTGCCTGAGAGGGCAACACTGCAACAGCCGGCCGCCAGGCTGTCTTTTTTTTGCACAGCTAGTTGCCTCCAGGAGGCCACAAGAGGGAGACAAGGGACTGCAAAATGGAAAATAGGCATCCACCAACTTTACAGACAACTTCTCCTTGCTCCTACAACCTCCATCCTTGCACAGTTTGTTATTCTTCTAGGTAACATAGTAACAAATCCAAATTGCTGCTCTCTTTGTAGGCAAGCAAGGCTTTGTTGCAACTGCAATTCTTACTTCTTCTTGAAATGTAGGGACGACAGTACATTCCATCACATCCATCTAGTGTACACAGGTAGGTCCATTGTGGCGGGCAGGCGAGCGGGCGGGCTGCTTTATTGGCTGTTTGCTGTTCCCCTACTCCACTCCACTATTTGACTGTTGTGCTGCATCAATCAATCAATCAATCAATCAATCAATCAATCAATCAATCAATCAGTGGCTGGCTCAGGTGCAGCTCTTTAACTTACCTAAAAGGGAGGGCGGAGAGAAGACAAGGAAGGTGAATGAGGTGTTCCAATGTGAAATGCCGGAAACACAGAAACACAGACGACACACAACAAGAGGTGGCAATCTATTCATTAATTGCATTTAATCAATGAGCTCATTATCACTCATGCATTGTCCAACAGGTGTTGAAATAATGGGATTAAAAGGGGAGATCCCTTCAGAAAGACAGAAACAATAGCAAAGACAAAAAACACTTTTGGAATCTGCTTTTAGTCAACACATAAGGAAAGGGTGCACCGGTCCTGGAAATACTGCAATACCAGGTCAATGCGTGGAGTGGACAGAGCAAGCTCTATTTCCATCTCCCTGTTCTAAAAATCCATTTAATATATGGTCCCCAGATAGGGGACGTATCAGATATTAAACTGATAAGAACAGATACTACACTTGATCTTAGCCAAAAGGCCGAGAAGCGATAACCCGAACGGGCCGCGCGTTGCCCGAGCCTGCCCGATACTGCTGTTCAGCCCTTGCAGCGATTCAGCCTACTTCTAGGCAATTCCATGGGGCCCTGCAGGCTCACACACTCACAGCTACACGGGAGGTGAATAAAGGCCGGAGAGGAAGCCAGACAGGATTTGCTTCTTTTGCTTGCACCACAATGCAGTGCTGAAAGAGGAGGAATCTACATAAAAACGCCTTCCTGGCAACGCCCAAATGCCCTGCTGCCATGCAGATAAACACTGGCAGCGGCAGCAAGTGCATGCCCACAGCCACCCCTTGTTCCTTCACACCTTGTATCAGCTGTAATCCAGTCCAGTCCAGTGCTGCCTGCTGAGCAGCACTGACCAACACTGCCTGGGCCCAGGCTTTTATCTCTGAGGCCCCATTATGATGTCAGAAAGCTGGCTCTGGAATCCTGAGGGCTCCACTATGACACGTGCAAAGTTCCGTCTGAACTTTATATAAGACGGTGAGGCTCAGTCAGTCACTCAGTGTTGCCTGAGAGGGCAACACTGCAACAGCCGGCCGCCAGGCTGTCTTTTTTTTGCACAGCTAGTTGCCTCCAGGAGGCCACAAGAGGGAGACAAGGGACTGCAAAATGGAAAATAGGCATCCACCAACTTTACAGACAACTTCTCCTTGCTCCTACAACCTCCATCCTTGCACAGTTTGTTATTCTTCTAGGTAACATAGTAACAAATCCAAATTGCTGCTCTCTTTGTAGGCAAGCAAGGCTTTGTTGCAACTGCAATTCTTACTTCTTCTTGAAATGTAGGGACGACAGTACATTCCATCACATCCATCTAGTGTACACAGGTAGGTCCATTGTGGCGGGCAGGCGAGCGGGCGGGCTGCTTTATTGGCTGTTTGCTGTTCCCCTACTCCACTCCACTATTTGACTGTTGTGCTGCATCAATCAATCAATCAATCAATCAATCAATCAGTGGCTGGCTCAGGTGCAGCTCTTTAACTTACCTAAAAGGGAGGGCGGAGAGAAGACAAGGAAGGTGAATGAGGTGTTCCAATGTGAAATGCCGGAAACACAGAAACACAGACGACACACAACAAGAGGTGGCAATCTATTCATTAATTGCATTTAATCAATGAGCTCATTATCACTCATGCATTGTCCAACAGGTGTTGAAATAATGGGATTAAAAGGGGAGATCCCTTCAGAAAGACAGAAACAATAGCAAAGACAAAAAACACTTTTGGAATCTGCTTTTAGTCAACACATAAGGAAAGGGTGCACCGGTCCTGGAAATACTGCAATACCAGGTCAATGCGTGGAGTGGACAGAGCAAGCTCTATTTCCATCTCCCTGTTCTAAAAATCCATTTAATATATGGTCCCCAGATAGGGGACGTATCAGATATTAAACTGATAAGAACAGATACTACACTTGATCTTAGCCAAAAGGCCGAGAAGCGATAACCCGAACGGGCCGCGCGTTGCCCGAGCCTGCCCGATACTGCTGTTCAGCCCTTGCAGCGATTCAGCCTACTTCTAGGCAATTCCATGGGGCCCTGCAGGCTCACACACTCACAGCTACACGGGAGGTGAATAAAGGCCGGAGAGGAAGCCAGACAGGATTTGCTTCTTTTGCTTGCACCACAATGCAGTGCTGAAAGAGGAGGAATCTACATAAAAACGCCTTCCTGGCAACGCCCAAATGCCCTGCTGCCATGCAGATAAACACTGGCAGCGGCAGCAAGTGCATGCCCACAGCCACCCCTTGTTCCTTCACACCTTGTATCAGCTGTAATCCAGTCCAGTCCAGTGCTGCCTGCTGAGCAGCACTGACCAACACTGCCTGGGCCCAGGCTTTTATCTCTGAGGCCCCATTATGATGTCAGAAAGCTGGCTCTGGAATCCTGAGGGCTCCACTATGACACGTGCAAAGTTCCGTCTGAACTTTATATAAGACGGTGAGGCTCAGTCAGTCACTCAGTGTTGCCTGAGAGGGCAACACTGCAACAGCCGGCCGCCAGGCTGTCTTTTTTTTGCACAGCTAGTTGCCTCCAGGAGGCCACAAGAGGGAGACAAGGGACTGCAAAATGGAAAATAGGCATCCACCAACTTTACAGACAACTTCTCCTTGCTCCTACAACCTCCATCCTTGCACAGTTTGTTATTCTTCTAGGTAACATAGTAACAAATCCAAATTGCTGCTCTCTTTGTAGGCAAGCAAGGCTTTGTTGCAACTGCAATTCTTACTTCTTCTTGAAATGTAGGGACGACAGTACATTCCATCACATCCATCTAGTGTACACAGGTAGGTCCATTGTGGCGGGCAGGCGAGCGGGCGGGCTGCTTTATTGGCTGTTTGCTGTTCCCCTACTCCACTCCACTATTTGACTGTTGTGCTGCATCAATCAATCAATCAATCAATCAATCAATCAATCAATCAATCAATCAATCAATCAATCAATCAGTGGCTGGCTCAGGTGCAGCTCTTTAACTTACCTAAAAGGGAGGGCGGAGAGAAGACAAGGAAGGTGAATGAGGTGTTCCAATGTGAAATGCCGGAAACACAGAAACACAGACGACACACAACAAGAGGTGGCAATCTATTCATTAATTGCATTTAATCAATGAGCTCATTATCACTCATGCATTGTCCAACAGGTGTTGAAATAATGGGATTAAAAGGGGAGATCCCTTCAGAAAGACAGAAACAATAGCAAAGACAAAAAACACTTTTGGAATCTGCTTTTAGTCAACACATAAGGAAAGGGTGCACCGGTCCTGGAAATACTGCAATACCAGGTCAATGCGTGGAGTGGACAGAGCAAGCTCTATTTCCATCTCCCTGTTCTAAAAATCCATTTAATATATGGTCCCCAGATAGGGGACGTATCAGATATTAAACTGATAAGAACAGATACTACACTTGATCTTAGCCAAAAGGCCGAGAAGCGATAACCCGAACGGGCCGCGCGTTGCCCGAGCCTGCCCGATACTGCTGTTCAGCCCTTGCAGCGATTCAGCCTACTTCTAGGCATTTCCATGGGGCCCTGCAGGCTCACACACTCACAGCTACACGGGAGGTGAATAAAGGCCGGAGAGGAAGCCAGACAGGATTTGCTTCTTTTGCTTGCACCACAATGCAGTGCTGAAAGAGGAGGAATCTACATAAAAACGCCTTCCTGGCAACGCCCAAATGCCCTGCTGCCATGCAGATAAACACTGGCAGCGGCAGCAAGTGCATGCCCACAGCCACCCCTTGTTCCTTCACACCTTGTATCAGCTGTAATCCAGTCCAGTCCAGTGCTGCCTGCTGAGCAGCACTGACCAACACTGCCTGGGCCCAGGCTTTTATCTCTGAGGCCCCATTATGATGTCAGAAAGCTGGCTCTGGAATCCTGAGGGCTCCACTATGACACGTGCAAAGTTCCGTCTGAACTTTATATAAGACGGTGAGGCTCAGTCAGTCACTCAGTGTTGCCTGAGAGGGCAACACTGTAACAGCCGGCCGCCAGGCTGTCTTTTTTTTGCACAGCTAGTTGCCTCCAGGAGGCCACAAGAGGGAGACAAGGGACTGCAAAATGGAAAATAGGCATCCACCAACTTTACAGACAACTTCTCCTTGCTCCTACAACCTCCATCCTTGCACAGTTTGTTATTCTTCTAGGTAACATAGTAACAAATCCAAATTGCTGCTCTCTTTGTAGGCAAGCAAGGCTTTGTTGCAACTGCAATTCTTACTTCTTCTTGAAATGTAGGGACGACAGTACATTCCATCACATCCATCTAGTGTACACAGGTAGGTCCATTGTGGCGGGCAGGCGAGCGGGCGGGCTGCTTTATTGGCTGTTTGCTGTTCCCCTACTCCACTCCACTATTTGACTGTTGTGCTGCATCAATCAATCAATCAATCAATCAATCAATCAATCAATCAATCAATCAATCAGTGGCTGGCTCAGGTGCAGCTCTTTAACTTACCTAAAAGGGAGGGCGGAGAGAAGACAAGGAAGGTGAATGAGGTGTTCCAATGTGAAATGCCGGAAACACAGAAACACAGACGACACACAACAAGAGGTGGCAATCTATTCATTAATTGCATTTAATCAATGAGCTCATTATCACTCATGCATTGTCCAACAGGTGTTGAAATAATGGGATTAAAAGGGGAGATCCCTTCAGAAAGACAGAAACAATAGCAAAGACAAAAAACACTTTTGGAATCTGCTTTTAGTCAACACATAAGGAAAGGGTGCACCGGTCCTGGAAATACTGCAATACCAGGTCAATGCGTGGAGTGGACAGAGCAAGCTCTATTTCCATCTCCCTGTTCTAAAAATCCATTTAATATATGGTCCCCAGATAGGGGACGTATCAGATATTAAACTGATAAGAACAGATACTACACTTGATCTTAGCCAAAAGGCCGAGAAGCGATAACCCGAACGGGCCGCGCGTTGCCCGAGCCTGCCCGATACTGCTGTTCAGCCCTTGCAGCGATTCAGCCTACTTCTAGGCAATTCCATGGGGCCCTGCAGGCTCACACACTCACAGCTACACGGGAGGTGAATAAAGGCCGGAGAGGAAGCCAGACAGGATTTGCTTCTTTTGCTTGCACCACAATGCAGTGCTGAAAGAGGAGGAATCTACATAAAAACGCCTTCCTGGCAACGCCCAAATGCCCTGCTGCCATGCAGATAAACACTGGCAGCGGCAGCAAGTGCATGCCCACAGCCACCCCTTGTTCCTTCACACCTTGTATCAGCTGTAATCCAGTCCAGTCCAGTGCTGCCTGCTGAGCAGCACTGACCAACACTGCCTGGGCCCAGGCTTTTATCTCTGAGGCCCCATTATGATGTCAGAAAGCTGGCTCTGGAATCCTGAGGGCTCCACTATGACACGTGCAAAGTTCCGTCTGAACTTTATATAAGACGGTGAGGCTCAGTCAGTCACTCAGTGTTGCCTGAGAGGGCAACACTGCAACAGCCGGCCGCCAGGCTGTCTTTTTTTTGCACAGCTAGTTGCCTCCAGGAGGCCACAAGAGGGAGACAAGGGACTGCAAAATGGAAAATAGGCATCCACCAACTTTACAGACAACTTCTCCTTGCTCCTACAACCTCCATCCTTGCACAGTTTGTTATTCTTCTAGGTAACATAGTAACAAATCCAAATTGCTGCTCTCTTTGTAGGCAAGCAAGGCTTTGTTGCAACTGCAATTCTTACTTCTTCTTGAAATGTAGGGACGATAGTACATTCCATCACATCCATCTAGTGTACACAGGTAGGTCCATTGTGGCGGGCAGGCGAGCGGGCGGGCTGCTTTATTGGCTGTTTGCTGTTCCCCTACTCCACTCCACTATTTGACTGTTGTGCTGCATCAATCAATCAATCAATCAATCAATCAATCAATCAATCAATCAATCAATCAATCAATCAGTGGCTGGCTCAGGTGCAGCTCTTTAACTTACCTAAAAGGGAGGGCGGAGAGAAGACAAGGAAGGTGAATGAGGTGTTCCAATGTGAAATGCCGGAAACACAGAAACACAGACGACACACAACAAGAGGTGGCAATCTATTCATTAATTGCATTTAATCAATGAGCTCATTATCACTCATGCATTGTCCAACAGGTGTTGAAATAATGGGATTAAAAGGGGAGATCCCTTCAGAAAGACAGAAACAATAGCAAAGACAAAAAACACTTTTGGAATCTGCTTTTAGTCAACACATAAGGAAAGGGTGCACCGGTCCTGGAAATACTGCAATACCAGGTCAATGCGTGGAGTGGACAGAGCAAGCTCTATTTCCATCTCCCTGTTCTAAAAATCCATTTAATATATGGTCCCCAGATAGGGGACGTATCAGATATTAAACTGATAAGAACAGATACTACACTTGATCTTAGCCAAAAGGCCGAGAAGCGATAACCCGAACGGGCCGCGCGTTGCCCGAGCCTGCCCGATACTGCTGTTCAGCCCTTGCAGCGATTCAGCCTACTTCTAGGCAATTCCATGGGGCCCTGCAGGCTCACACACTCACAGCTACACGGGAGGTGAATAAAGGCCGGAGAGGAAGCCAGACAGGATTTGCTTCTTTTGCTTGCACCACAATGCAGTGCTGAAAGAGGAGGAATCTACATAAAAACGCCTTCCTGGCAACGCCCAAATGCCCTGCTGCCATGCAGATAAACACTGGCAGCGGCAGCAAGTGCATGCCCACAGCCACCCCTTGTTCCTTCACACCTTGTATCAGCTGTAATCCAGTCCAGTCCAGTGCTGCCTGCTGAGCAGCACTGACCAACACTGCCTGGGCCCAGGCTTTTATCTCTGAGGCCCCATTATGATGTCAGAAAGCTGGCTCTGGAATCCTGAGGGCTCCACTATGACACGTGCAAAGTTCCGTCTGAACTTTATATAAGACGGTGAGGCTCAGTCAGTCACTCAGTGTTGCCTGAGAGGGCAACACTGCAACAGCCGGCCGCCAGGCTGTCTTTTTTTTGCACAGCTAGTTGCCTCCAGGAGGCCACAAGAGGGAGACAAGGGACTGCAAAATGGAAAATAGGCATCCACCAACTTTACAGACAACTTCTCCTTGCTCCTACAACCTCCATCCTTGCACAGTTTGTTATTCTTCTAGGTAACATAGTAACAAATCCAAATTGCTGCTCTCTTTGTAGGCAAGCAAGGCTTTGTTGCAACTGCAATTCTTACTTCTTCTTGAAATGTAAGGACGATAGTACATTCCATCACATCCATCTAGTGTACACAGGTAGGTCCATTGTGGCGGGCAGGCGAGCGGGCGGGCTGCTTTATTGGCTGTTTGCTGTTCCCCTACTCCACTCCACTATTTGACTGTTGTGCTGCATCAATCAATCAATCAATCAATCAATCAATCAATCAATCAATCAATCAATCAATCAGTGGCTGGCTCAGGTGCAGCTCTTTAACTTACCTAAAAGGGAGGGCGGAGAGAAGACAAGGAAGGTGAATGAGGTGTTCCAATGTGAAATGCCGGAAACACAGAAACACAGACGACACACAACAAGAGGTGGCAATCTATTCATTAATTGCATTTAATCAATGAGCTCATTATCACTCATGCATTGTCCAACAGGTGTTGAAATAATGGGATTAAAAGGGGAGATCCCTTCAGAAAGACAGAAACAATAGCAAAGACAAAAAACACTTTTGGAATCTGCTTTTAGTCAACACATAAGGAAAGGGTGCACCGGTCCTGGAAATACTGCAATACCAGGTCAATGCGTGGAGTGGACAGAGCAAGCTCTATTTCCATCTCCCTGTTCTAAAAATCCATTTAATATATGGTCCCCAGATAGGGGACGTATCAGATATTAAACTGATAAGAACAGATACTACACTTGATCTTAGCCAAAAGGCCGAGAAGCGATAACCCGAACGGGCCGCGCGTTGCCCGAGCCTGCCCGATACTGCTGTTCAGCCCTTGCAGCGATTCAGCCTACTTCTAGGCAATTCCATGGGGCCCTGCAGGCTCACACACTCACAGCTACACGGGAGGTGAATAAAGGCCGGAGAGGAAGCCAGACAGGATTTGCTTCTTTTGCTTGCACCACAATGCAGTGCTGAAAGAGGAGGAATCTACATAAAAACGCCTTCCTGGCAACGCCCAAATGCCCTGCTGCCATGCAGATAAACACTGGCAGCGGCAGCAAGTGCATGCCCACAGCCACCCCTTGTTCCTTCACACCTTGCATCAGCTGTAATCCAGTCCAGTCCAGTGCTGCCTGCTGAGCAGCACTGACCAACACTGCCTGGGCCCAGGCTTTTATCTCTGAGGCCCCATTATGATGTCAGAAAGCTGGCTCTGGAATCCTGAGGGCTCCACTATGACACATGCAAAGTTCCGTCTGAACTTTATATAAGACGGTGAGGCTCAGTCAGTCACTCAGTGTTGCCTGAGAGGGCAACACTGCAACAGCCGGCCGCCAGGCTGTCTTTTTTTTGCACAGCTAGTTGCCTCCAGGAGGCCACAAGAGGGAGACAAGGGACTGCAAAATGGAAAATAGGCATCCACCAACTTTACAGACAACTTCTCCTTGCTCCTACAACCTCCATCCTTGCACAGTTTGTTATTCTTCTAGGTAACATAGTAACAAATCCAAATTGCTGCTCTCTTTGTAGGCAAGCAAGGCTTTGTTGCAACTGCAATTCTTACTTCTTCTTGAAATGTAGGGACGACAGTACATTCCATCACATCCATCTAGTGTACACAGGTAGGTCCATTGTGGCGGGCAGGCGAGCGGGCGGGCTGCTTTATTGGCTGTTTGCTGTTCCCCTACTCCACTCCACTATTTGACTGTTGTGCTGCATCAATCAATCAATCAATCAATCAATCAATCAATCAATCAATCAGTGGCTGGCTCAGGTGCAGCTCTTTAACTTACCTAAAAGGGAGGGCGGAGAGAAGACAAGGAAGGTGAATGAGGTGTTCCAATGTGAAATGCCGGAAACACAGAAACACAGACGACACACAACAAGAGGTGGCAATCTATTCATTAATTGCATTTAATCAATGAGCTCATTATCACTCATGCATTGTCCAACAGGTGTTGAAATAATGGGATTAAAAGGGGAGATCCCTTCAGAAAGACAGAAACAATAGCAAAGACAAAAAACACTTTTGGAATCTGTTTTTAGTCAACACATAAGGAAAGGGTGCACCGGTCCTGGAAATACTGCAATACCAGGTCAATGCGTGGAGTGGACAGAGCAAGCTCTATTTCCATCTCCCTGTTCTAAAAATCCATTTAATATATGGTCCCCAGATAGGGGACGTATCAGATATTAAACTGATAAGAACAGATACTACACTTGATCTTAGCCAAAAGGCCGAGAAGCGATAACCCGAACGGGCCGCGCGTTGCCCGAGCCTGCCCGATACTGCTGTTCAGCCCTTGCAGCGATTCAGCCTACTTCTAGGCAATTCCATGGGGCCCTGCAGGCTCACACACTCACAGCTACACGGGAGGTGAATAAAGGCCGGAGAGGAAGCCAGACAGGATTTGCTTCTTTTGCTTGCACCACAATGCAGTGCTGAAAGAGGAGGAATCTACATAAAAACGCCTTCCTGGCAACGCCCAAATGCCCTGCTGCCATGCAGATAAACACTGGCAGCGGCAGCAAGTGCATGCCCACAGCCACCCCTTGTTCCTTCACACCTTGTATCAGCTGTAATCCAGTCCAGTCCAGTGCTGCCTGCTGAGCAGCACTGACCAACACTGCCTGGGCCCAGGCTTTTATCTCTGAGGCCCCATTATGATGTCAGAAAGCTGGCTCTGGAATCCTGAGGGCTCCACTATGACACGTGCAAAGTTCCGTCTGAACTTTATATAAGACGGTGAGGCTCAGTCAGTCACTCAGTGTTGCCTGAGAGGGCAACACTGCAACAGCCGGCCGCCAGGCTGTCTTTTTTTTGCACAGCTAGTTGCCTCCAGGAGGCCACAAGAGGGAGACAAGGGACTGCAAAATGGAAAATAGGCATCCACCAACTTTACAGACAACTTCTCCTTGCTCCTACAACCTCCATCCTTGCACAGTTTGTTATTCTTCTAGGTAACATAGTAACAAATCCAAATTGCTGCTCTCTTTGTAGGCAAGCAAGGCTTTGTTGCAACTGCAATTCTTACTTCTTCTTGAAATGTAGGGACGACAGTACATTCCATCACATCCATCTAGTGTACACAGGTAGGTCCATTGTGGCGGGCAGGCGAGCGGGCGGGCTGCTTTATTGGCTGTTTGCTGTTCCCCTACTCCACTCCACTATTTGACTGTTGTGCTGCATCAATCAATCAATCAATCAATCAATCAATCAATCAATCAATCAATCAATCAATCAGTGGCTGGCTCAGGTGCAGCTCTTTAACTTACCTAAAAGGGAGGGCGGAGAGAAGACAAGGAAGGTGAATGAGGTGTTCCAATGTGAAATGCCGGAAACACAGAAACACAGACGACACACAACAAGAGGTGGCAATCTATTCATTAATTGCATTTAATCAATGAGCTCATTATCACTCATGCATTGTCCAACAGGTGTTGAAATAATGGGATTAAAAGGGGAGATCCCTTCAGAAAGACAGAAACAATAGCAAAGACAAAAAACACTTTTGGAATCTGCTTTTAGTCAACACATAAGGAAAGGGTGCACCGGTCCTGGAAATACTGCAATACCAGGTCAATGCGTGGAGTGGACAGAGCAAGCTCTATTTCCATCTCCCTGTTCTAAAAATCCATTTAATATATGGTCCCCAGATAGGGGACGTATCAGATATTAAACTGATAAGAACAGATACTACACTTGATCTTAGCCAAAAGGCCGAGAAGCGATAACCCGAACGGGCCGCGCGTTGCCCGAGCCTGCCCGATACTGCTGTTCAGCCCTTGCAGCGATTCAGCCTACTTCTAGGCAATTCCATGGGGCCCTGCAGGCTCACACACTCACAGCTACACGGGAGGTGAATAAAGGCCGGAGAGGAAGCCAGACAGGATTTGCTTCTTTTGCTTGCACCACAATGCAGTGCTGAAAGAGGAGGAATCTACATAAAAACGCCTTCCTGGCAACGCCCAAATGCCCAGCTGCCATGCAGATAAACACTGGCAGCGGCAGCAAGTGCATGCCCCACAGCCACCCCTTGTTCCTTCACACCTTGTATCAGCTGTAATCCAGTCCAGTCCAGTGCTGCCTGCTGAGCAGCACTGACCAACACTGCCTGGGCCCAGGCTTTTATCTCTGAGGCCCCATTATGATGTCAGAAAGCTGGCTCTGGAATCCTGAGGGCTCCACTATGACACGTGCAAAGTTCCGTCTGAACTTTATATAAGACGGTGAGGCTCAGTCAGTCACTCAGTGTTGCCTGAGAGGGCAACACTGCAACAGCCGGCCGCCAGGCTGTCTTTTTTTTGCACAGCTAGTTGCCTCCAGGAGGCCACAAGAGGGAGACAAGGGACTGCAAAATGGAAAATAGGCATCCACCAACTTTACAGACAACTTCTCCTTGCTCCTACAACCTCCATCCTTGCACAGTTTGTTATTCTTCTAGGTAACATAGTAACAAATCCAAATTGCTGCTCTCTTTGTAGGCAAGCAAGGCTTTGTTGCAACTGCAATTCTTACTTCTTCTTGAAATGTAGGAACGACAGTACATTCCATCACATCCATCTAGTGTACACAGGTAGGTCCATTGTGGCGGGCAGGCGAGCGGGCGGGCTGCTTTATTGGCTGTTTGCTGTTCCCCTACTCCACTCCACTATTTGACTGTTGTGCTGCATCAATCAATCAATCAATCAATCAATCAATCAATCAATCAATCAATCAATCAATCAGTGGCTGGCTCAGGTGCAGCTCTTTAACTTACCTAAAAGGGAGGGCGGAGAGAAGACAAGGAAGATGAATGAGGTGTTCCAATGTGAAATGCCGGAAACACAGAAACACAGACGACACACAACAAGAGGTGGCAATCTATTCATTAATTGCATTTAATCAATGAGCTCATTATCACTCATGCATTGTCCAACAGGTGTTGAAATAATGGGATTAAAAGGGGAGATCCCTTCAGAAAGACAGAAACAATAGCAAAGACAAAAAACACTTTTGGAATCTGCTTTTAGTCAACACATAAGGAAAGGGTGCACCGGTCCTGGAAATACTGCAATACCAGGTCAATGCGTGGAGTGGACAGAGCAAGCTCTATTTCCATCTCCCTGTTCTAAAAATCCATTTAATATATGGTCCCCAGATAGGGGACGTATCAGATATTAAACTGATAAGAACAGATACTACACTTGATCTTAGCCAAAAGGCCGAGAAGCGATAACCCGAACGGGCCGCGCGTTGCCCGAGCCTGCCCGATACTGCTGTTCAGCCCTTGCAGCGATTCAGCCTACTTCTAGGCAATTCCATGGGGCCCTGCAGGCTCACACACTCACAGCTACACAGGAGGTGAATAAAGGCCGGAGAGGAAGCCAGACAGGATTTGCTTCTTTTGCTTGCACCACAATGCAGTGCTGAAAGAGGAGGAATCTACATAAAAACGCCTTCCTGGCAACGCCCAAATGCCCTGCTGCCATGCAGATAAACACTGGCAGCGGCAGCAAGTGCATGCCCACAGCCACCCCTTGTTCCTTCACACCTTGTATCAGCTGTAATCCAGTCCAGTCCAGTGCTGCCTGCTGAGCAGCACTGACCAACACTGCCTGGGCCCAGGCTTTTATCTCTGAGGCCCCATTATGATGTCAGAAAGCTGGCTCTGGAATCCTGAGGGCTCCACTATGACACGTGCAAAGTTCCGTCTGAACTTTATATAAGACGGTGAGGCTCAGTCAGTCACTCAGTGTTGCCTGAGAGGGCAACACTGCAACAGCCGGCCGCCAGGCTGTCTTTTTTTTGCACAGCTAGTTGCCTCCAGGAGGCCACAAGAGGGAGACAAGGGACTGCAAAATGGAAAATAGGCATCCACCAACTTTACAGACAACTTCTCCTTGCTCCTACAACCTCCATCCTTGCACAGTTTGTTATTCTTCTAGGTAACATAGTAACAAATCCAAATTGCTGCTCTCTTTGTAGGCAAGCAAGGCTTTGTTGCAACTGCAATTCTTACTTCTTCTTGAAATGTAGGGACGACAGTACATTCCATCACATCCATCTAGTGTACACAGGTAGGTCCATTGTGGCGGGCAGGCGAGCGGGCGGGCTGCTTTATTGGCTGTTTGCTGTTCCCCTACTCCACTCCACTATTTGACTGTTGTGCTGCATCAATCAATCAATCAATCAATCAATCAATCAATCAGTGGCTGGCTCAGGTGCAGCTCTTTAACTTACCTAAAAGGGAGGGCGGAGAGAAGACAAGGAAGGTGAATGAGGTGTTCCAATGTGAAATGCCGGAAACACAGAAACACAGACGACACACAACAAGAGGTGGCAATCTATTCATTAATTGCATTTAATCAATGAGCTCATTATCACTCATGCATTGTCCAACAGGTGTTGAAATAATGGGATTAAAAGGGGAGATCCCTTCAGAAAGACAGAAACAATAGCAAAGACAAAAAACACTTTTGGAATCTGCTTTTAGTCAACACATAAGGAAAGGGTGCACCGGTCCTGGAAATACTGCAATACCAGGTCAATGCGTGGAGTGGACAGAGCAAGCTCTATTTCCATCTCCCTGTTCTAAAAATCCATTTAATATATGGTCCCCAGATAGGGGACGTATCAGATATTAAACTGATAAGAACAGATACTACACTTGATCTTAGCCAAAAGGCCGAGAAGCGATAACCCGAACGGGCCGCGCGTTGCCCGAGCCTGCCCGATACTGCTGTTCAGCCCTTGCAGCGATTCAGCCTACTTCTAGGCAATTCCATGGGGCCCTGCAGGCTCACACACTCACAGCTACACGGGAGGTGAATAAAGGCCGGAGAGGAAGCCAGACAGGATTTGCTTCTTTTGCTTGCACCACAATGCAGTGCTGAAAGAGGAGGAATCTACATAAAAACGCCTTCCTGGCAACGCCCAAATGCCATGCTGCCATGCAGATAAACACTGGCAGCGGCAGCAAGTGCATGCCCACAGCCACCCCTTGTTCCTTCACACCTTGTATCAGCTGTAATCCAGTCCAGTCCAGTGCTGCCTGCTGAGCAGCACTGACCAACACTGCCTGGGCCCAGGCTTTTATCTCTGAGGCCCCATTATGATGTCAGAAAGCTGGCTCTGGAATCCTGAGGGCTCCACTATGACACGTGCAAAGTTCCGTCTGAACTTTATATAAGACGGTGAGGCTCAGTCAGTCACTCAGTGTTGCCTGAGAGGGCAACACTGCAACAGCCGGCCGCCAGGCTGTCTTTTTTTTGCACAGCTAGTTGCCTCCAGGAGGCCACAAGAGGGAGACAAGGGACTGCAAAATGGAAAATAGGCATCCACCAACTTTACAGACAACTTCTCCTTGCTCCTACAACCTCCATCCTTGCACAGTTTGTTATTCTTCTAGGTAACATAGTAACAAATCCAAATTGCTGCTCTCTTTGTAGGCAAGCAAGGCTTTGTTGCAACTGCAATTCTTACTTCTTCTTGAAATGTAGGGACGACAGTACATTCCATCACATCCATCTAGTGTACACAGGTAGGTCCATTGTGGCGGGCAGGCGAGCGGGCGGGCTGCTTTATTGGCTGTTTGCTGTTCCCCTACTCCACTCCACTATTTGACTGTTGTGCTGCATCAATCAATCAATCAATCAATCAATCAATCAATCAATCAATCAATCAGTGGCTGGCTCAGGTGCAGCTCTTTAACTTACCTAAAAGGGAGGGCGGAGAGAAGACAAGGAAGATGAATGAGGTGTTCCAATGTGAAATGCCGGAAACACAGAAACACAGACGACACACAACAAGAGGTGGCAATCTATTCATTAATTGCATTTAATCAATGAGCTCATTATCACTCATGCATTGTCCAACAGGTGTTGAAATAATGGGATTAAAAGGGGAGATCCCTTCAGAAAGACAGAAACAATAGCAAAGACAAAAAACACTTTTGGAATCTGCTTTTAGTCAACACATAAGGAAAGGGTGCACCGGTCCTGGAAATACTGCAATACCAGGTCAATGCGTGGAGTGGACAGAGCAAGCTCTATTTCCATCTCCCTGTTCTAAAAATCCATTTAATATATGGTCCCCAGATAGGGGACGTATCAGATATTAAACTGATAAGAACAGATACTACACTTGATCTTAGCCAAAAGGCCGAGAAGCGATAACCCGAACGGGCCGCGCGTTGCCCGAGCCTGCCCGATACTGCTGTTCAGCCCTTGCAGCGATTCAGCCTACTTCTAGGCAATTCCATGGGGCCCTGCAGGCTCACACACTCACAGCTACACAGGAGGTGAATAAAGGCCGGAGAGGAAGCCAGACAGGATTTGCTTCTTTTGCTTGCACCACAATGCAGTGCTGAAAGAGGAGGAATCTACATAAAAACGCCTTCCTGGCAACGCCCAAATGCCCTGCTGCCATGCAGATAAACACTGGCAGCGGCAGCAAGTGCATGCCCACAGCCACCCCTTGTTCCTTCACACCTTGTATCAGCTGTAATCCAGTCCAGTCCAGTGCTGCCTGCTGAGCAGCACTGACCAACACTGCCTGGGCCCAGGCTTTTATCTCTGAGGCCCCATTATGATGTCAGAAAGCTGGCTCTGGAATCCTGAGGGCTCCACTATGACACGTGCAAAGTTCCGTCTGAACTTTATATAAGACGGTGAGGCTCAGTCAGTCACTCAGTGTTGCCTGAGAGGGCAACACTGCAACAGCCGGCCGCCAGGCTGTCTTTTTTTTGCACAGCTAGTTGCCTCCAGGAGGCCACAAGAGGGAGACAAGGGACTGCAAAATGGAAAATAGGCATCCACCAACTTTACAGACAACTTCTCCTTGCTCCTACAACCTCCATCCTTGCACAGTTTGTTATTCTTCTAGGTAACATAGTAACAAATCCAAATTGCTGCTCTCTTTGTAGGCAAGCAAGGCTTTGTTGCAACTGCAATTCTTACTTCTTCTTGAAATGTAGGGACGACAGTACATTCCATCACATCCATCTAGTGTACACAGGTAGGTCCATTGTGGCGGGCAGGCGAGCGGGCGGGCTGCTTTATTGGCTGTTTGCTGTTCCCCTACTCCACTCCACTATTTGACTGTTGTGCTGCATCAATCAATCAATCAATCAATCAATCAATCAATCAATCAATCAATCAATCAATCAATCAGTGGCTGGCTCAGGTGCAGCTCTTTAACTTACCTAAAAGGGAGGGCGGAGAGAAGACAAGGAAGGTGAATGAGGTGTTCCAATGTGAAATGCCGGAAACACAGAAACACAGACGACACACAACAAGAGGTGGCAATCTATTCATTAATTGCATTTAATCAATGAGCTCATTATCACTCATGCATTGTCCAACAGGTGTTGAAATAATGGGATTAAAAGGGGAGATCCCTTCAGAAAGACAGAAACAATAGCAAAGACAAAAAACACTTTTGGAATCTGCTTTTAGTCAACACATAAGGAAAGGGTGCACCGGTCCTGGAAATACTGCAATACCAGGTCAATGCGTGGAGTGGACAGAGCAAGCTCTATTTCCATCTCCCTGTTCTAAAAATCCATTTAATATATGGTCCCCAGATAGGGGACGTATCAGATATTAAACTGATAAGAACAGATACTACACTTGATCTTAGCCAAAAGGCCGAGAAGCGATAACCCGAACGGGCCGCGCGTTGCCCGAGCCTGCCCGATACTGCTGTTCAGCCCTTGCAGCGATTCAGCCTACTTCTAGGCAATTCCATGGGGCCCTGCAGGCTCACACACTCACAGCTACACGGGAGGTGAATAAAGGCCGGAGAGGAAGCCAGACAGGATTTGCTTCTTTTGCTTGCACCACAATGCAGTGCTGAAAGAGGAGGAATCTACATAAAAACGCCTTCCTGGCAACGCCCAAATGCCCTGCTGCCATGCAGATAAACACTGGCAGCGGCAGCAAGTGCATGCCCACAGCCACCCCTTGTTCCTTCACACCTTGTATCAGCTGTAATCCAGTCCAGTCCAGTGCTGCCTGCTGAGCAGCACTGACCAACACTGCCTGGGCCCAGGCTTTTATCTCTGAGGCCCCATTATGATGTCAGAAAGCTGGCTCTGGAATCCTGAGGGCTCCACTATGACACGTGCAAAGTTCCGTCTGAACTTTATATAAGACGGTGAGGCTCAGTCAGTCACTCAGTGTTGCCTGAGAGGGCAACACTGCAACAGCCGGCCGCCAGGCTGTCTTTTTTTTGCACAGCTAGTTGCCTCCAGGAGGCCACAAGAGGGAGACAAGGGACTGCAAAATGGAAAATAGGCATCCACCAACTTTACAGACAACTTCTCCTTGCTCCTACAACCTCCATCCTTGCACAGTTTGTTATTCTTCTAGGTAACATAGTAACAAATCCAAATTGCTGCTCTCTTTGTAGGCAAGCAAGGCTTTGTTGCAACTGCAATTCTTACTTCTTCTTGAAATGTAGGGACGACAGTACATTCCATCACATCCATCTAGTGTACACAGGTAGGTCCATTGTGGCGGGCAGGCGAGCGGGCGGGCTGCTTTATTGGCTGTTTGCTGTTCCCCTACTCCACTCCACTATTTGACTGTTGTGCTGCATCAATCAATCAATCAATCAATCAATCAATCAATCAATCAATCAATCAATCAATCAATCAGTGGCTGGCTCAGGTGCAGCTCTTTAACTTACCTAAAAGGGAGGGCGGAGAGAAGACAAGGAAGGTGAATGAGGTGTTCCAATGTGAAATGCCGGAAACACAGAAACACAGACGACACACAACAAGAGGTGGCAATCTATTCATTAATTGCATTTAATCAATGAGCTCATTATCACTCATGCATTGTCCAACAGGTGTTGAAATAATGGGATTAAAAGGGGAGATCCCTTCAGAAAGACAGAAACAATAGCAAAGACAAAAAACACTTTTGGAATCTGCTTTTAGTCAACACATAAGGAAAGGGTGCACCGGTCCTGGAAATACTGCAATACCAGGTCAATGCGTGGAGTGGACAGAGCAAGCTCTATTTCCATCTCCCTGTTCTAAAAATCCATTTAATATATGGTCCCCAGATAGGGGACGTATCAGATATTAAACTGATAAGAACAGATACTACACTTGATCTTAGCCAAAAGGCCGAGAAGCGATAACCCGAACGGGCCGCGCGTTGCCCGAGCCTGCCCGATACTGCTGTTCAGCCCTTGCAGCGATTCAGCCTACTTCTAGGCAATTCCATGGGGCCCTGCAGGCTCACACACTCACAGCTACACGGGAGGTGAATAAAGGCCGGAGAGGAAGCCAGACAGGATTTGCTTCTTTTGCTTGCACCACAATGCAGTGCTGAAAGAGGAGGAATCTACATAAAAACGCCTTCCTGGCAACGCCCAAATGCCCTGCTGCCATGCAGATAAACACTGGCAGCGGCAGCAAGTGCATGCCCACAGCCACCCCTTGTTCCTTCACACCTTGTATCAGCTGTAATCCAGTCCAGTCCAGTGCTGCCTGCTGAGCAGCACTGACCAACACTGCCTGGGCCCAGGCTTTTATCTCTGAGGCCCCATTATGATGTCAGAAAGCTGGCTCTGGAATCCTGAGGGCTCCACTATGACACGTGCAAAGTTCCGTCTGAACTTTATATAAGACGGTGAGGCTCAGTCAGTCACTCAGTGTTGCCTGAGAGGGCAACACTGCAACAGCCGGCCGCCAGGCTGTCTTTTTTTTGCACAGCTAGTTGCCTCCAGGAGGCCACAAGAGGGAGACGAGGGACTGCAAAATGGAAAATAGGCATCCACCAACTTTACAGACAACTTCTCCTTGCTCCTACAACCTCCATCCTTGCACAGTTTGTTATTCTTCTAGGTAACATAGTAACAAATCCAAATTGCTGCTCTCTTTGTAGGCAAGCAAGGCTTTGTTGCAACTGCAATTCTTACTTCTTCTTGAAATGTAGGGACGACAGTACATTCCATCACATCCATCTAGTGTACACAGGTAGGTCCATTGTGGCGGGCAGGCGAGCGGGCGGGCTGCTTTATTGGCTGTTTGCTGTTCCCCTACTCCACTCCACTATTTGACTGTTGTGCTGCATCAATCAATCAATCAATCAATCAATCAATCAATCAATCAATCAATCAGTGGCTGGCTCAGGTGCAGCTCTTTAACTTACCTAAAAGGGAGGGCGGAGAGAAGACAAGGAAGGTGAATGAGGTGTTCCAATGTGAAATGCCGGAAACACAGAAACACAGACGACACACAACAAGAGGTGGCAATCTATTCATTAATTGCATTTAATCAATGAGCTCATTATCACTCATGCATTGTCCAACAGGTGTTGAAATAATGGGATTAAAAGGGGAGATCCCTTCAGAAAGACAGAAACAATAGCAAAGACAAAAAACACTTTTGGAATCTGCTTTTAGTCAACACATAAGGAAAGGGTGCACCGGTCCTTGAAATACTGCAATACCAGGTCAATGCGTGGAGTGGACAGAGCAAGCTCTATTTCCATCTCCCTGTTCTAAAAATCCATTTAATATATGGTCCCCAGATAGGGGACGTATCAGATATTAAACTGATAAGAACAGATACTACACTTGATCTTAGCCAAAAGGCCGAGAAGCGATAACCCGAACGGGCCGCGCGTTGCCCGAGCCTGCCCGATACTGCTGTTCAGCCCTTGCAGCGATTCAGCCTACTTCTAGGCAATTCCATGGGGCCCTGCAGGCTCACACACTCACAGCTACACGGGAGGTGAATAAAGGCCGGAGAGGAAGCCAGACAGGATTTGCTTCTTTTGCTTGCACCACAATGCAGTGCTGAAAGAGGAGGAATCTACATAAAAACGCCTTCCTGGCAACGCCCAAATGCCCTGCTGCCATGCAGATAAACACTGGCAGCGGCAGCAAGTGCATGCCCACAGCCACCCCTTGTTCCTTCACACCTTGTATCAGCTGTAATCCAGTCCAGTCCAGTGCTGCCTGCTGAGCAGCACTGACCAACACTGCCTGGGCCCAGGCTTTTATCTCTGAGGCCCCATTATGATGTCAGAAAGCTGGCTCTGGAATCCTGAGGGCTCCACTATGACACGTGCAAAGTTCCGTCTGAACTTTATATAAGACGGTGAGGCTCAGTCAGTCACTCAGTGTTGCCTGAGAGGGCAACACTGCAACAGCCGGCCGCCAGGCTGTCTTTTTTTTGCACAGCTAGTTGCCTCCAGGAGGCCACAAGAGGGAGACAAGGGACTGCAAAATGGAAAATAGGCATCCACCAACTTTACAGACAACTTCTCCTTGCTCCTACAACCTCCATCCTTGCACAGTTTGTTATTCTTCTAGGTAACATAGTAACAAATCCAAATTGCTGCTCTCTTTGTAGGCAAGCAAGGCTTTGTTGCAACTGCAATTCTTACTTCTTCTTGAAATGTAGGGACGACAGTACATTCCATCACATCCATCTAGTGTACACAGGTAGGTCCATTGTGGCGGGCAGGCGAGCGGGCGGGCTGCTTTATTGGCTGTTTGCTGTTCCCCTACTCCACTCCACTATTTGACTGTTGTGCTGCATCAATCAATCAATCAATCAATCAATCAATCAATCAATCAATCAATCAGTGGCTGGCTCAGGTGCAGCTCTTTAACTTACCTAAAAGGGAGGGCGGAGAGAAGACAAGGAAGGTGAATGAGGTGTTCCAATGTGAAATGCCGGAAACACAGAAACACAGACGACACACAACAAGAGGTGGCAATCTATTCATTAATTGCATTTAATCAATGAGCTCATTATCACTCATGCATTGTCCAACAGGTGTTGAAATAATGGGATTAAAAGGGGAGATCCCTTCAGAAAGACAGAAACAATAGCAAAGACAAAAAACACTTTTGGAATCTGCTTTTAGTCAACACATAAGGAAAGGGTGCACCGGTCCTGGAAATACTGCAATACCAGGTCAATGCGTGGAGTGGACAGAGCAAGCTCTATTTCCATCTCCCTGTTCTAAAAATCCATTTAATATATGGTCCCCAGATAGGGGACGTATCAGATATTAAACTGATAAGAACAGATACTACACTTGATCTTAGCCAAAAGGCCGAGAAGCGATAACCCGAACGGGCCGCGCGTTGCCCGAGCCTGCCCGATACTGCTGTTCAGCCCTTGCAGCGATTCAGCCTACTTCTAGGCAATTCCATGGGGCCCTGCAGGCTCACACACTCACAGCTACACGGGAGGTGAATAAAGGCCGGAGAGGAAGCCAGACAGGATTTGCTTCTTTTGCTTGCACCACAATGCAGTGCTGAAAGAGGAGGAATCTACATAAAAACGCCTTCCTGGCAACGCCCAAATGCCCTGCTGCCATGCAGATAAACACTGGCAGCGGCAGCAAGTGCATGCCCACAGCCACCCCTTGTTCCTTCACACCTTGTATCAGCTGTAATCCAGTCCAGTCCAGTGCTGCCTGCTGAGCAGCACTGACCAACACTGCCTGGGCCCAGGCTTTTATCTCTGAGGCCCCATTATGATGTCAGAAAGCTGGCTCTGGAATCCTGAGGGCTCCACTATGACACGTGCAAAGTTCCGTCTGAACTTTATATAAGACGGTGAGGCTCAGTCAGTCACTCAGTGTTGCCTGAGAGGGCAACACTGCAACAGCCGGCCGCCAGGCTGTCTTTTTTTTGCACAGCTAGTTGCCTCCAGGAGGCCACAAGAGGGAGACAAGGGACTGCAAAATGGAAAATAGGCATCCACCAACTTTACAGACAACTTCTCCTTGCTCCTACAACCTCCATCCTTGCACAGTTTGTTATTCTTCTAGGTAACATAGTAACAAATCCAAATTGCTGCTCTCTTTGTAGGCAAGCAAGGCTTTGTTGCAACTGCAATTCTTACTTCTTCTTGAAATGTAGGGACGACAGTACATTCCATCACATCCATCTAGTGTACACAGGTAGGTCCATTGTGGCGGGCAGGCGAGCGGGCGGGCTGCTTTATTGGCTGTTTGCTGTTCCCCTACTCCACTCCACTATTTGACTGTTGTGCTGCATCAATCAATCAATCAATCAATCAATCAATCAATCAATCAATCAATCAATCAATCAGTGGCTGGCTCAGGTGCAGCTCTTTAACTTACCTAAAAGGGAGGGCGGAGAGAAGACAAGGAAGGTGAATGAGGTGTTCCAATGTGAAATGCCGGAAACACAGAAACACAGACGACACACAACAAGAGGTGGCAATCTATTCATTAATTGCATTTAATCAATGAGCTCATTATCACTCATGCATTGTCCAACAGGTGTTGAAATAATGGGATTAAAAGGGGAGATCCCTTCAGAAAGACAGAAACAATAGCAAAGACAAAAAACACTTTTGGAATCTGCTTTTAGTCAACACATAAGGAAAGGGTGCACCGGTCCTGGAAATACTGCAATACCAGGTCAATGCGTGGAGTGGACAGAGCAAGCTCTATTTCCATCTCCCTGTTCTAAAAATCCATTTAATATATGGTCCCCAGATAGGGGACGTATCAGATATTAAACTGATAAGAACAGATACTACACTTGATCTTAGCCAAAAGGCCGAGAAGCGATAACCCGAACGGGCCGCGCGTTGCCCGAGCCTGCCCGATACTGCTGTTCAGCCCTTGCAGCGATTCAGCCTACTTCTAGGCAATTCCATGGGGCCCTGCAGGCTCACACACTCACAGCTACACGGGAGGTGAATAAAGGCCGGAGAGGAAGCCAGACAGGATTTGCTTCTTTTGCTTGCACCACAATGCAGTGCTGAAAGAGGAGGAATCTACATAAAAACGCCTTCCTGGCAACGCCCAAATGCCCTGCTGCCATGCAGATAAACACTGGCAGCGGCAGCAAGTGCATGCCCACAGCCACCCCTTGTTCCTTCACACCTTGTATCAGCTGTAATCCAGTCCAGTCCAGTGCTGCCTGCTGAGCACCACTGACCAACACTGCCTGGGCCCAGGCTTTTATCTCTGAGGCCCCATTATGATGTCAGAAAGCTGGCTCTGGAATCCTGAGGGCTCCACTATGACACGTGCAAAGTTCCGTCTGAACTTTATATAAGACGGTGAGGCTCAGTCAGTCACTCAGTGTTGCCTGAGAGGGCAACACTGCAACAGCCGGCCGCCAGGCTGTCTTTTTTTTGCACAGCTAGTTGCCTCCAGGAGGCCACAAGAGGGAGACAAGGGACTGCAAAATGGAAAATAGGCATCCACCAACTTTACAGACAACTTCTCCTTGCTCCTACAACCTCCATCCTTGCACAGTTTGTTATTCTTCTAGGTAACATAGTAACAAATCCAAATTGCTGCTCTCTTTGTAGGCAAGCAAGGCTTTGTTTCAACTGCAATTCTTACTTCTTCTTGAAATGTAGGGACGACAGTACATTCCATCACATCCATCTAGTGTACACAGGTAGGTCCATTGTGGCGGGCAGGCGAGCGGGCGGGCTGCTTTATTGGCTGTTTGCTGTTCCCCTACTCCACTCCACTATTTGACTGTTGTGCTGCATCAATCAATCAATCAATCAATCAATCAATCAATCAATCAATCAATCAATCAATCAATCAATCAGTGGCTGGCTCAGGTGCAGCTCTTTAACTTACCTAAAAGGGAGGGCGGAGAGAAGACAAGGAAGGTGAATGAGGTGTTCCAATGTGAAATGCCGGAAACACAGAAACACAGACGACACACAACAAGAGGTGGCAATCTATTCATTAATTGCATTTAATCAATGAGCTCATTATCACTCATGCATTGTCCAACAGGTGTTGAAATAATGGGATTAAAAGGGGAGATCCCTTCAGAAAGACAGAAACAATAGCAAAGACAAAAAACACTTTTGGAATCTGCTTTTAGTCAACACATAAGGAAAGGGTGCACCGGTCCTGGAAATACTGCAATACCAGGTCAATGCGTGGAGTGGACAGAGCAAGCTCTATTTCCATCTCCCTGTTCTAAAAATCCATTTAATATATGGTCCCCAGATAGGGGACGTATCAGATATTAAACTGATAAGAACAGATACTACACTTGATCTTAGCCAAAAGGCCGAGAAGCGATAACCCGAACGGGCCGCGCGTTGCCCGAGCCTGCCCGATACTGCTGTTCAGCCCTTGCAGCGATTCAGCCTACTTCTAGGCAATTCCATGGGGCCCTGCAGGCTCACACACTCACAGCTACACGGGAGGTGAATAAAGGCCGGAGAGGAAGCCAGACAGGATTTGCTTCTTTTGCTTGCACCACAATGCAGTGCTGAAAGAGGAGGAATCTACATAAAAACGCCTTCCTGGCAACGCCCAAATGCCCTGCTGCCATGCAGATAAACACTGGCAGCGGCAGCAAGTGCATGCCCACAGCCACCCCTTGTTCCTTCACACCTTGTATCAGCTGTAATCCAGTCCAGTCCAGTGCTGCCTGCTGAGCAGCACTGACCAACACTGCCTGGGCCCAGGCTTTTATCTCTGAGGCCCCATTATGATGTCAGAAAGCTGGCTCTGGAATCCTGAGGGCTCCACTATGACACGTGCAAAGTTCCGTCTGAACTTTATATAAGACGGTGAGGCTCAGTCAGTCACTCAGTGTTGCCTGAGAGGGCAACACTGCAACAGCCGGCCGCCAGGCTGTCTTTTTTTTGCACAGCTAGTTGCCTCCAGGAGGCCACAAGAGGGAGACAAGGGACTGCAAAATGGAAAATAGGCATCCACCAACTTTACAGACAACTTCTCCTTGCTCCTACAACCTCCATCCTTGCACAGTTTGTTATTCTTCTAGGTAACATAGTAACAAATCCAAATTGCTGCTCTCTTTGTAGGCAAGCAAGGCTTTGTTGCAACTGCAATTCTTACTTCTTCTTGAAATGTAGGGACGACAGTACATTCCATCACATCCATCTAGTGTACACAGGTAGGTCCATTGTGGCGGGCAGGCGAGCGGGCGGGCTGCTTTATTGGCTGTTTGCTGTTCCCCTACTCCACTCCACTATTTGACTGTTGTGCTGCATCAATCAATCAATCAATCAATCAATCAATCAATCAATCAATCAATCAGTGGCTGGCTCAGGTGCAGCTCTTTAACTTACCTAAAAGGGAGGGCGGAGAG
Source organism: Rhinoderma darwinii (assembly GCF_050947455.1). Lineage (NCBI taxonomy): Eukaryota > Metazoa > Chordata > Amphibia > Anura > Rhinodermatidae > Rhinoderma > Rhinoderma darwinii. The sequence goes on from NW_027461773.1 coordinate 362,950, forward strand.
AAGACAAGGAAGGTGAATGAGGTGTTCCAATGTGAAATGCCGGAAACACAGAAACACAGACGACACACAACAAGAGGTGGCAATCTATTCATTAATTGCATTTAATCAATGAGCTCATTATCACTCATGCATTGTCCAACAGGTGTTGAAATAATGGGATTAAAAGGGGAGATCCCTTCAGAAAGACAGAAACAATAGCAAAGACAAAAAACACTTTTGGAATCTGCTTTTAGTCAACACATAAGGAAAGGGTGCACCGGTCCTGGAAATACTGCAATACCAGGTCAATGCGTGGAGTGGACAGAGCAAGCTCTATTTCCATCTCCCTGTTCTAAAAATCCATTTAATATATGGTCCCCAGATAGGGGACGTATCAGATATTAAACTGATAAGAACAGATACTACACTTGATCTTAGCCAAAAGGCCGAGAAGCGATAACCCGAACGGGCCGCGCGTTGCCCGAGCCTGCCCGATACTGCTGTTCAGCCCTTGCAGCGATTCAGCCTACTTCTAGGCAATTCCATGGGGCCCTGCAGGCTCACACACTCACAGCTACACGGGAGGTGAATAAAGGCCGGAGAGGAAGCCAGACAGGATTTGCTTCTTTTGCTTGCACCACAATGCAGTGCTGAAAGAGGAGGAATCTACATAAAAACGCCTTCCTGGCAACGCCCAAATGCCCTGCTGCCATGCAGATAAACACTGGCAGCGGCAGCAAGTGCATGCCCACAGCCACCCCTTGTTCCTTCACACCTTGTATCAGCTGTAATCCAGTCCAGTCCAGTGCTGCCTGCTGAGCAGCACTGACCAACACTGCCTGGGCCCAGGCTTTTATCTCTGAGGCCCCATTATGATGTCAGAAAGCTGGCTCTGGAATCCTGAGGGCTCCACTATGACACGTGCAAAGTTCCGTCTGAACTTTATATAAGACGGTGAGGCTCAGTCAGTCACTCAGTGTTGCCTGAGAGGGCAACACTGCAACAGCTGGCCGCCAGGCTGTCTTTTTTTTGCACAGCTAGTTGCCTCCAGGAGGCCACAAGAGGGAGACAAGGGACTGCAAAATGGAAAATAGGCATCCACCAACTTTACAGACAACTTCTCCTTGCTCCTACAACCTCCATCCTTGCACAGTTTGTTATTCTTCTAGGTAACATAGTAACAAATCCAAATTGCTGCTCTCTTTGTAGGCAAGCAAGGCTTTGTTGCAACTGCAATTCTTACTTCTTCTTGAAATGTAGGGACGACAGTACATTCCATCACATCCATCTAGTGTACACAGGTAGGTCCATTGTGGCGGGCAGGCGAGCGGGCGGGCTGCTTTATTGGCTGTTTGCTGTTCCCCTACTCCACTCCACTATTTGACTGTTGTGCTGCATCAATCAATCAATCAATCAATCAATCAATCAATCAATCAATCAGTGGCTGGCTCAGGTGCAGCTCTTTAACTTACCTAAAAGGGAGGGCGGAGAGAAGACAAGGAAGGTGAATGAGGTGTTCCAATGTGAAATGCCGGAAACACAGAAACACAGACGACACACAACAAGAGGTGGCAATCTATTCATTAATTGCATTTAATCAATGAGCTCATTATCACTCATGCATTGTCCAACAGGTGTTGAAATAATGGGATTAAAAGGGGAGATCCCTTCAGAAAGACAGAAACAATAGCAAAGACAAAAAACACTTTTGGAATCTGCTTTTAGTCAACACATAAGGAAAGGGTGCACCGGTCCTGGAAATACTGCAATACCAGGTCAATGCGTGGAGTGGACAGAGCAAGCTCTATTTCCATCTCCCTGTTCTAAAAATCCATTTAATATATGGTCCCCAGATAGGGGACGTATCAGATATTAAACTGATAAGAACAGATACTACACTTGATCTTAGCCAAAAGGCCGAGAAGCGATAACCCGAACGGGCCGCGCGTTGCCCGAGCCTGCCCGATACTGCTGTTCAGCCCTTGCAGCGATTCAGCCTACTTCTAGGCAATTCCATGGGGCCCTGCAGGCTCACACACTCACAGCTACACGGGAGGTGAATAAAGGCCGGAGAGGAAGCCAGACAGGATTTGCTTCTTTTGCTTGCACCACAATGCAGTGCTGAAAGAGGAGGAATCTACATAAAAACGCCTTCCTGGCAACGCCCAAATGCCCTGCTGCCATGCAGATAAACACTGGCAGCGGCAGCAAGTGCATGCCCACAGCCACCCCTTGTTCCTTCACACCTTGTATCAGCTGTAATCCAGTCCAGTCCAGTGCTGCCTGCTGAGCAGCACTGACCAACACTGCCTGGGCCCAGGCTTTTATCTCTGAGGCCCCATTATGATGTCAGAAAGCTGGCTCTGGAATCCTGAGGGCTCCACTATGACACGTGCAAAGTTCCGTCTGAACTTTATATAAGACGGTGAGGCTCAGTCAGTCACTCAGTGTTGCCTGAGAGGGCAACACTGCAACAGCCGGCCGCCAGGCTGTCTTTTTTTTGCACAGCTAGTTGCCTCCAGGAGGCCACAAGAGGGAGACAAGGGACTGCAAAATGGAAAATAGGCATCCACCAACTTTACAGACAACTTCTCCTTGCTCCTACAACCTCCATCCTTGCACAGTTTGTTATTCTTCTAGGTAACATAGTAACAAATCCAAATTGCTGCTCTCTTTGTAGGCAAGCAAGGCTTTGTTGCAACTGCAATTCTTACTTCTTCTTGAAATGTAGGGACGACAGTACATTCCATCACATCCATCTAGTGTACACAGGTAGGTCCATTGTGGCGGGCAGGCGAGCGGGCGGGCTGCTTTATTGGCTGTTTGCTGTTCCCCTACTCCACTCCACTATTTGACTGTTGTGCTGCATCAATCAATCAATCAATCAATCAATCAATCAATCAATCAATCAATCAATCAATCAATCAGTGGCTGGCTCAGGTGCAGCTCTTTAACTTACCTAAAAGGGAGGGCGGAGAGAAGACAAGGAAGGTGAATGAGGTGTTCCAATGTGAAATGCCGGAAACACAGAAACACAGACGACACACAACAAGAGGTGGCAATCTATTCATTAATTGCATTTAATCAATGAGCTCATTATCACTCATGCATTGTCCAACAGGTGTTGAAATAATGGGATTAAAAGGGGAGATCCCTTCAGAAAGACAGAAACAATAGCAAAGACAAAAAACACTTTTGGAATCTGCTTTTAGTCAACACATAAGGAAAGGGTGCACCGGTCCTGGAAATACTGCAATACCAGGTCAATGCGTGGAGTGGACAGAGCAAGCTCTATTTCCATCTCCCTGTTCTAAAAATCCATTTAATATATGATCCCCAGATAGGGGACGTATCAGATATTAAACTGATAAGAACAGATACTACACTTGATCTTAGCCAAAAGGCCGAGAAGCGATAACCCGAACGGGCCGCGCGTTGCCCGAGCCTGCCCGATACTGCTGTTCAGCCCTTGCAGCGATTCAGCCTACTTCTAGGCAATTCCATGGGGCCCTGCAGGCTCACACACTCACAGCTACACGGGAGGTGAATAAAGGCCGGAGAGGAAGCCAGACAGGCTTTGCTTCTTTTGCTTGCACCACAATGCAGTGCTGAAAGAGGAGGAATCTACATAAAAACGCCTTCCTGGCAACGCCCAAATGCCCTGCTGCCATGCAGATAAACACTGGCAGCGGCAGCAAGTGCATGCCCACAGCCACCCCTTGTTCCTTCACACCTTGTATCAGCTGTAATCCAGTCCAGTCCAGTGCTGCCTGCTGAGCAGCACTGACCAACACTGCCTGGGCCCAGGCTTTTATCTCTGAGGCCCCATTATGATGTCAGAAAGCTGGCTCTGGAATCCTGAGGGCTCCACTATGACACGTGCAAAGTTCCGTCTGAACTTTATATAAGACGGTGAGGCTCAGTCAGTCACTCAGTGTTGCCTGAGAGGGCAACACTGCAACAGCCGGCCGCCAGGCTGTCTTTTTTTTGCACAGCTAGTTGCCTCCAGGAGGCCACAAGAGGGAGACAAGGGACTGCAAAATGGAAAATAGGCATCCACCAACTTTACAGACAACTTCTCCTTGCTCCTACAACCTCCATCCTTGCACAGTTTGTTATTCTTCTAGGTAACATAGTAACAAATCCAAATTGCTGCTCTCTTTGTAGGCAAGCAAGGCTTTGTTGCAACTGCAATTCTTACTTCTTCTTGAAATGTAGGGACGACAGTACATTCCATCACATCCATCTAGTGTACACAGGTAGGTCCATTGTGGCGGGCAGGCGAGCGGGCGGGCTGCTTTATTGGCTGTTTGCTGTTCCCCTACTCCACTCCACTATTTGACTGTTGTGCTGCATCAATCAATCAATCAATCAATCAATCAATCAATCAATCAATCAATCAATCAATCAGTGGCTGGCTCAGGTGCAGCTCTTTAACTTACCTAAAAGGGAGGGCGGAGAGAAGACAAGGAAGGTGAATGAGGTGTTCCAATGTGAAATGCCGGAAACACAGAAACACAGACGACACACAACAAGAGGTGGCAATCTATTCATTAATTGCATTTAATCAATGAGCTCATTATCACTCATGCATTGTCCAACAGGTGTTGAAATAATGGGATTAAAAGGGGAGATCCCTTCAGAAAGACAGAAACAATAGCAAAGACAAAAAACACTTTTGGAATCTGCTTTTAGTCAACACATAAGGAAAGGGTGCACCGGTCCTGGAAATACTGCAATACCAGGTCAATGCGTGGAGTGGACAGAGCAAGCTCTATTTCCATCTCCCTGTTCTAAAAATCCATTTAATATATGGTCCCCAGATAGGGGACGTATCAGATATTAAACTGATAAGAACAGATACTACACTTGATCTTAGCCAAAAGGCCGAGAAGCGATAACCCGAACGGGCCGCGCGTTGCCCGAGCCTGCCCGATACTGCTGTTCAGCCCTTGCAGCGATTCAGCCTACTTCTAGGCAATTCCATGGGGCCCTGCAGGCTCACACACTCACAGCTACACGGGAGGTGAATAAAGGCCGGAGAGGAAGCCAGACAGGATTTGCTTCTTTTGCTTGCACCACAATGCAGTGCTGAAAGAGGAGGAATCTACATAAAAACGCCTTCCTGGCAACGCCCAAATGCCCTGCTGCCATGCAGATAAACACTGGCAGCGGCAGCAAGTGCATGCCCACAGCCACCCCTTGTTCCTTCACACCTTGTATCAGCTGTAATCCAGTCCAGTCCAGTGCTGCCTGCTGAGCAGCACTGACCAACACTGCCTGGGCCCAATCCTGAGGGCTCCACTATGACACGTGCAAAGTTCCGTCTGAACTTTATATAAGACGGTGAGGCTCAGTCAGTCACTCAGTGTTGCCTGAGAGGGCAACACTGCAACAGCCGGCCGCCAGGCTGTCTTTTTTTTGCACAGCTAGTTGCCTCCAGGAGGCCACAAGAGGGAGACAAGGGACTGCAAAATGGAAAATAGGCATCCACCAACTTTACAGACAACTTCTCCTTGCTCCTACAACCTCCATCCTTGCACAGTTTGTTATTCTTCTAGGTAACATAGTAACAAATCCAAATTGCTGCTCTCTTTGTAGGCAAGCAAGGCTTTGTTGCAACTGCAATTCTTACTTCTTCTTGAAATGTAGGGACGACAGTACATTCCATCACATCCATCTAGTGTACACAGGTAGGTCCATTGTGGCGGGCAGGCGAGCGGGCGGGCTGCTTTATTGGCTGTTTGCTGTTCCCCTACTCCACTCCACTATTTGACTGTTGTGCTGCATCAATCAATCAATCAATCAATCAATCAATCAATCAATCAATCAATCAATCAATCAGTGGCTGGCTCAGGTGCAGCTCTTTAACTTACCTAAAAGGGAGGGCGGAGAGAAGACAAGGAAGGTGAATGAGGTGTTCCAATGTGAAATGCCGGAAACACAGAAACACAGACGACACACAACAAGAGGTGGCAATCTATTCATTAATTGCATTTAATCAATGAGCTCATTATCACTCATGCATTGTCCAACAGGTGTTGAAATAATGGGATTAAAAGGGGAGATCCCTTCAGAAAGACAGAAACAATAGCAAAGACAAAAAACACTTTTGGAATCTGCTTTTAGTCAACACATAAGGAAAGGGTGCACCGGTCCTGGAAATACTGCAATACCAGGTCAATGCGTGGAGTGGACAGAGCAAGCTCTATTTCCATCTCCCTGTTCTAAAAATCCATTTAATATATGGTCCCCAGATAGGGGACGTATCAGATATTAAACTGATAAGAACAGATACTACACTTGATCTTAGCCAAAAGGCCGAGAAGCGATAACCCGAACGGGCCGCGCGTTGCCCGAGCCTGCCCGATACTGCTGTTCAGCCCTTGCAGCGATTCAGCCTACTTCTAGGCAATTCCATGGGGCCCTGCAGGCTCACACACTCACAGCTACACGGGAGGTGAATAAAGGCCGGAGAGGAAGCCAGACAGGATTTGCTTCTTTTGCTTGCACCACAATGCAGTGCTGAAAGAGGAGGAATCTACATAAAAACGCCTTCCTGGCAACGCCCAAATGCCCTGCTGCCATGCAGATAAACACTGGCAGCGGCAGCAAGTGCATGCCCACAGCCACCCCTTGTTCCTTCACACCTTGTATCAGCTGTAATCCAGTCCAGTCCAGTGCTGCCTGCTGAGCAGCACTGACCAACACTGCCTGGGCCCAGGCTTTTATCTCTGAGGCCCCATTATGATGTCAGAAAGCTGGCTCTGGAATCCTGAGGGCTCCACTATGACACGTGCAAAGTTCCGTCTGAACTTTATATAAGACGGTGAGGCTCAGTCAGTCACTCAGTGTTGCCTGAGAGGGCAACACTGCAACAGCCGGCCGCCAGGCTGTCTTTTTTTTGCACAGCTAGTTGCCTCCAGGAGGCCACAAGAGGGAGACAAGGGACTGCAAAATGGAAAATAGGCATCCACCAACTTTACAGACAACTTCTCCTTGCTCCTACAACCTCCATCCTTGCACAGTTTGTTATTCTTCTAGGTAACATAGTAACAAATCCAAATTGCTGCTCTCTTTGTAGGCAAGCAAGGCTTTGTTGCAACTGCAATTCTTACTTCTTCTTGAAATGTAGGGACGACAGTACATTCCATCACATCCATCTAGTGTACACAGGTAGGTCCATTGTGGCGGGCAGGCGAGCGGGCGGGCTGCTTTATTGGCTGTTTGCTGTTCCCCTACTCCACTCCACTATTTGACTGTTGTGCTGCATCAATCAATCAATCAATCAATCAATCAATCAATCAATCAGTGGCTGGCTCAGGTGCAGCTCTTTAACTTACCTAAAAGGGAGGGCGGAGAGAAGACAAGGAAGGTGAATGAGGTGTTCCAATGTGAAATGCCGGAAACACAGAAACACAGACGACACACAACAAGAGGTGGCAATCTATTCATTAATTGCATTTAATCAATGAGCTCATTATCACTCATGCATTGTCCAACAGGTGTTGAAATAATGGGATTAAAAGGGGAGATCCCTTCAGAAAGACAGAAACAATAGCAAAGACAAAAAACACTTTTGGAATCTGCTTTTAGTCAACACATAAGGAAAGGGTGCACCGGTCCTGGAAATACTGCAATACCAGGTCAATGCGTGGAGTGGACAGAGCAAGCTCTATTTCCATCTCCCTGTTCTAAAAATCCATTTAATATATGGTCCCCAGATAGGGGACGTATCAGATATTAAACTGATAAGAACAGATACTACACTTGATCTTAGCCAAAAGGCCGAGAAGCGATAACCCGAACGGGCCGCGCGTTGCCCGAGCCTGCCCGATACTGCTGTTCAGCCCTTGCAGCGATTCAGCCTACTTCTAGGCAATTCCATGGGGCCCTGCAGGCTCACACACTCACAGCTACACGGGAGGTGAATAAAGGCCGGAGAGGAAGCCAGACAGGATTTGCTTCTTTTGCTTGCACCACAATGCAGTGCTGAAAGAGGAGGAATCTACATAAAAACGCCTTCCTGGCAACGCCCAAATGCCCTGCTGCCATGCAGATAAACACTGGCAGCGGCAGCAAGTGCATGCCCACAGCCACCCCTTGTTCCTTCACACCTTGTATCAGCTGTAATCCAGTCCAGTCCAGTGCTGCCTGCTGAGCAGCACTGACCAACACTGCCTGGGCCCAGGCTTTTATCTCTGAGGCCCCATTATGATGTCAGAAAGCTGGCTCTGGAATCCTGAGGGCTCCACTATGACACGTGCAAAGTTCCGTCTGAACTTTATATAAGACGGTGAGGCTCAGTCAGTCACTCAGTGTTGCCTGAGAGGGCAACACTGCAACAGCCGGCCGCCAGGCTGTCTTTTTTTTGCACAGCTAGTTGCCTCCAGGAGGCCACAAGAGGGAGACAAGGGACTGCAAAATGGAAAATAGGCATCCACCAACTTTACAGACAACTTCTCCTTGCTCCTACAACCTCCATCCTTGCACAGTTTGTTATTCTTCTAGGTAACATAGTAACAAATCCAAATTGCTGCTCTCTTTGTAGGCAAGCAAGGCTTTGTTGCAACTGCAATTCTTACTTCTTCTTGAAATGTAGGGACGACAGTACATTCCATCACATCCATCTAGTGTACACAGGTAGGTCCATTGTGGCGGGCAGGCGAGCGGGCGGGCTGCTTTATTGGCTGTTTGCTGTTCCCCTACTCCACTCCACTATTTGACTGTTGTGCTGCATCAATCAATCAATCAATCAATCAATCAATCAATCAATCAATCAATCAATCAATCAATCAATCAGTGGCTGGCTCAGGTGCAGCTCTTTAACTTACCTAAAAGGGAGGGCGGAGAGAAGACAAGGAAGGTGAATGAGGTGTTCCAATGTGAAATGCCGGAAACACAGAAACACAGACGACACACAACAAGAGGTGGCAATCTATTCATTAATTGCATTTAATCAATGAGCTCATTATCACTCATGCATTGTCCAACAGGTGTTGAAATAATGGGATTAAAAGGGGAGATCCCTTCAGAAAGACAGAAACAATAGCAAAGACAAAAAACACTTTTGGAATCTGCTTTTAGTCAACACATAAGGAAAGGGTGCACCGGTCCTGGAAATACTGCAATACCAGGTCAATGCGTGGAGTGGACAGAGCAAGCTCTATTTCCATCTCCCTGTTCTAAAAATCCATTTAATATATGGTCCCCAGATAGGGGACGTATCAGATATTAAACTGATAAGAACAGATACTACACTTGATCTTAGCCAAAAGGCCGAGAAGCGATAACCCGAACGGGCCGCGCGTTGCCCGAGCCTGCCCGATACTGCTCTTCAGCCCTTGCAGCGATTCAGCCTACTTCTAGGCAATTCCATGGGGCCCTGCAGGCTCACACACTCACAGCTACACGGGAGGTGAATAAAGGCCGGAGAGGAAGCCAGACAGGATTTGCTTCTTTTGCTTGCACCACAATGCAGTGCTGAAAGAGGAGGAATCTACATAAAAACGCCTTCCTGGCAACGCCCAAATGCCCTGCTGCCATGCAGATAAACACTGGCAGCGGCAGCAAGTGCATGCCCACAGCCACCCCTTGTTCCTTCACACCTTGTATCAGCTGTAATCCAGTCCAGTCCAGTGCTGCCTGCTGAGCAGCACTGACCAACACTGCCTGGGCCCAGGCTTTTATCTCTGAGGCCCCATTATGATGTCAGAAAGCTGGCTCTGGAATCCTGAGGGCTCCACTATGACACGTGCAAAGTTCCGTCTGAACTTTATATAAGACGGTGAGGCTCAGTCAGTCACTCAGTGTTGCCTGAGAGGGCAACACTGCAACAGCCGGCCGCCAGGCTGTCTTTTTTTTGCACAGCTAGTTGCCTCCAGGAGGCCACAAGAGGGAGACAAGGGACTGCAAAATGGAAAATAGGCATCCACCAACTTTACAGACAACTTCTCCTTGCTCCTACAACCTCCATCCTTGCACAGTTTGTTATTCTTCTAGGTAACATAGTAACAAATCCAAATTGCTGCTCTCTTTGTAGGCAAGCAAGGCTTTGTTGCAACTGCAATTCTTACTTCTTCTTGAAATGTAGGGACGACAGTACATTCCATCACATCCATCTAGTGTACACAGGTAGGTCCATTGTGGCGGGCAGGCGAGCGGGCGGGCTGCTTTATTGGCTGTTTGCTGTTCCCCTACTCCACTCCACTATTTGACTGTTGTGCTGCATCAATCAATCAATCAATCAATCAATCAATCAATCAATCAATCAATCAGTGGCTGGCTCAGGTGCAGCTCTTTAACTTACCTAAAAGGGAGGGCGGAGAGAAGACAAGGAAGGTGAATGAGGTGTTCCAATGTGAAATGCCGGAAACACAGAAACACAGACGACACACAACAAGAGGTGGCAATCTATTCATTAATTGCATTTAATCAATGAGCTCATTATCACTCATGCATTGTCCAACAGGTGTTGAAATAATGGGATTAAAAGGGGAGATCCCTTCAGAAAGACAGAAACAATAGCAAAGACAAAAAACACTTTTGGAATCTGCTTTTAGTCAACACATAAGGAAAGGGTGCACCGGTCCTGGAAATACTGCAATACCAGGTCAATGCGTGGAGTGGACAGAGCAAGCTCTATTTCCATCTCCCTGTTCTAAAAATCCATTTAATATATGGTCCCCAGATAGGGGACGTATCAGATATTAAACTGATAAGAACAGATACTACACTTGATCTTAGCCAAAAGGCCGAGAAGCGATAACCCGAACGGGCCGCGCGTTGCCCGAGCCTGCCCGATACTGCTGTTCAGCCCTTGCAGCGATTCAGCCTACTTCTAGGCAATTCCATGGGGCCCTGCAGGCTCACACACTCACAGCTACACGGGAGGTGAATAAAGGCCGGAGAGGAAGCCAGACAGGATTTGCTTCTTTTGCTTGCACCACAATGCAGTGCTGAAAGAGGAGGAATCTACATAAAAACGCCTTCCTGGCAACGCCCAAATGCCCTGCTGCCATGCAGATAAACACTGGCAGCGGCAGCAAGTGCATGCCCACAGCCACCCCTTGTTCCTTCACACCTTGTATCAGCTGTAATCCAGTCCAGTCCAGTGCTGCCTGCTGAGCAGCACTGACCAACACTGCCTGGGCCCAGGCTTTTATCTCTGAGGCCCCATTATGATGTCAGAAAGCTGGCTCTGGAATCCTGAGGGCTCCACTATGACACGTGCAAAGTTCCGTCTGAACTTTATATAAGACGGTGAGGCTCAGTCAGTCACTCAGTGTTGCCTGAGAGGGCAACACTGCAACAGCCGGCCGCCAGGCTGTCTTTTTTTTGCACAGCTAGTTGCCTCCAGGAGGCCACAAGAGGGAGACAAGGGACTGCAAAATGGAAAATAGGCATCCACCAACTTTACAGACAACTTCTCCTTGCTCCTACAACCTCCATCCTTGCACAGTTTGTTATTCTTCTAGGTAACATAGTAACAAATCCAAATTGCTGCTCTCTTTGTAGGCAAGCAAGGCTTTGTTGCAACTGCAATTCTTACTTCTTCTTGAAATGTAGGGACGACAGTACATTCCATCACATCCATCTAGTGTACACAGGTAGGTCCATTGTGGCGGGCAGGCGAGCGGGCGGGCTGCTTTATTGGCTGTTTGCTGTTCCCCTACTCCACTCCACTATTTGACTGTTGTGCTGCATCAATCAATCAATCAATCAATCAATCAATCAATCAATCAATCAATCAATCAATCAGTGGCTGGCTCAGGTGCAGCTCTTTAACTTACCTAAAAGGGAGGGCGGAGAGAAGACAAGGAAGGTGAATGAGGTGTTCCAATGTGAAATGCCGGAAACACAGAAACACAGACGACACACAACAAGAGGTGGCAATCTATTCATTAATTGCATTTAATCAATGAGCTCATTATCACTCATGCATTGTCCAACAGGTGTTGAAATAATGGGATTAAAAGGGGAGATCCCTTCAGAAAGACAGAAACAATAGCAAAGACAAAAAACACTTTTGGAATCTGCTTTTAGTCAACACATAAGGAAAGGGTGCACCGGTCCTGCAAATACTGCAATACCAGGTCAATGCGTGGAGTGGACAGAGCAAGCTCTATTTCCATCTCCCTGTTCTAAAAATCCATTTAATATATGGTCCCCAGATAGGGGACGTATCAGTTATTAAACTGATAAGAACAGATACTACACTTGATCTTAGCCAAAAGGCCGAGAAGCGATAACCCGAACGGGCCGCGCGTTGCCCGAGCCTGCCCGATACTGCTGTTCAGCCCTTGCAGCGATTCAGCCTACTTCTAGGCAATTCCATGGGGCCCTGCAGGCTCACACACTCACAGCTACACGGGAGGTGAATAAAGGCCGGAGAGGAAGCCAGACAGGATTTGCTTCTTTTGCTTGCACCACAATGCAGTGCTGAAAGAGGAGGAATCTACATAAAAACGCCTTCCTGGCAACGCCCAAATGCCCTGCTGCCATGCAGATAAACACTGGCAGCGGCAGCAAGTGCATGCCCACAGCCACCCCTTGTTCCTTCACACCTTGTATCAGCTGTAATCCAGTCCAGTCCAGTGCTGCCTGCTGAGCAGCACTGACCAACACTGCCTGGGCCCAGGCTTTTATCTCTGAGGCCCCATTATGATGTCAGAAAGCTGGCTCTGGAATCCTGAGGGCTCCACTATGACACGTGCAAAGTTCCGTCTGAACTTTATATAAGACGGTGAGGCTCAGTCAGTCACTCAGTGTTGCCTGAGAGGGCAACACTGCAACAGCCGGCCGCCAGGCTGTCTTTTTTTTGCACAGCTAGTTGCCTCCAGGAGGCCACAAGAGGGAGACAAGGGACTGCAAAATGGAAAATAGGCATCCACCAACTTTACAGACAACTTCTCCTTGCTCCTACAACCTCCATCCTTGCACAGTTTGTTATTCTTCTAGGTAACATAGTAACAAATCCAAATTGCTGCTCTCTTTGTAGGCAAGCAAGGCTTTGTTGCAACTGCAATTCTTACTTCTTCTTGAAATGTAGGGACGACAGTACATTCCATCACATCCATCTAGTGTACACAGGTAGGTCCATTGTGGCGGGCAGGCGAGCGGGCGGGCTGCTTTATTGGCTGTTTGCTGTTCCCCTACTCCACTCCACTATTTGACTGTTGTGCTGCATCAATCAATCAATCAATCAAGCAATCAATCAATCAATCAATCAATCAATCAATCAATCAATCAGTGGCTGGCTCAGGTGCAGCTCTTTAACTTACCTAAAAGGGAGGGCGGAGAGAAGACAAGGAAGGTGAATGAGGTGTTCCAATGTGAAATGCCGGAAACACAGAAACACAGACGACACACAACAAGAGGTGGCAATCTATTCATTAATTGCATTTAATCAATGAGCTCATTATCACTCATGCATTGTCCAACAGGTGTTGAAATAATGGGATTAAAAGGGGAGATCCCTTCAGAAAGACAGAAACAATAGCAAAGACAAAAAACACTTTTGGAATCTGCTTTTAGTCAACACATAAGGAAAGGGTGCACCGGTCCTGGAAATACTGCAATACCAGGTCAATGCGTGGAGTGGACAGAGCAAGCTCTATTTCCATCTCCCTGTTCTAAAAATCCATTTAATATATGGTCCCCAGATAGGGGACGTATCAGATATTAAACTGATAAGAACAGATACTACACTTGATCTTAGCCAAAAGGCCGAGAAGCGATAACCCGAACGGGCCGCGCGTTGCCCGAGCCTGCCCGATACTGCTGTTCAGCCCTTGCAGCGATTCAGCCTACTTCTAGGCAATTCCATGGGGCCCTGCAGGCTCACACACTCACAGCTACACGGGAGGTGAATAAAGGCCGGAGAGGAAGCCAGACAGGATTTGCTTCTTTTGCTTGCACCACAATGCAGTGCTGAAAGAGGAGGAATCTACATAAAAACGCCTTCCTGGCAACGCCCAAATGCCCTGCTGCCATGCAGATAAACACTGGCAGCGGCAGCAAGTGCATGCCCACAGCCACCCCTTGTTCCTTCACACCTTGTATCAGCTGTAATCCAGTCCAGTCCAGTGCTGCCTGCTGAGCAGCACTGACCAACACTGCCTGGGCCCAGGCTTTTATCTCTGAGGCCCCATTATGATGTCAGAAAGCTGGCTCTGGAATCCTGAGGGCTCCACTATGACACGTGCAAAGTTCCGTCTGAACTTTATATAAGACGGTGAGGCTCAGTCAGTCACTCAGTGTTGCCTGAGAGGGCAACACTGCAACAGCCGGCCGCCAGGCTGTCTTTTTTTTGCACACCTAGTTGCCTCCAGGAGGCCACAAGAGGGAGACAAGGGACTGCAAAATGGAAAATAGGCATCCACCAACTTTACAGACAACTTCTCCTTGCTCCTACAACCTCCATCCTTGCACAGTTTGTTATTCTTCTAGGTAACATAGTAACAAATCCAAATTGCTGCTCTCTTTGTAGGCAAGCAAGGCTTTGTTGCAACTGCAATTCTTACTTCTTCTTGAAATGTAGGGACGACAGTACATTCCATCACATCCATCTAGTGTACACAGGTAGGTCCATTGTGGCGGGCAGGCGAGCGGGCGGGCTGCTTTATTGGCTGTTTGCTGTTCCCCTACTCCACTCCACTATTTGACTGTTGTGCTGCATCAATCAATCAATCAATCAATCAATCAATCAATCAATCAATCAATCAGTGGCTGGCTCAGGTGCAGCTCTTTAACTTACCTAAAAGGGAGGGCGGAGAGAAGACAAGGAAGGTGAATGAGGTGTTCCAATGTGAAATGCCGGAAACACAGAAACACAGACGACACACAACAAGAGGTGGCAATCTATTCATTAATTGCATTTAATCAATGAGCTCATTATCACTCATGCATTGTCCAACAGGTGTTGAAATAATGGGATTAAAAGGGGAGATCCCTTCAGAAAGACAGAAACAATAGCAAAGACAAAAAACACTTTTGGAATCTGCTTTTAGTCAACACATAAGGAAAGGGTGCACCGGTCCTGGAAATACTGCAATACCAGGTCAATGCGTGGAGTGGACAGAGCAAGCTCTATTTCCATCTCCCTGTTCTAAAAATCCATTTAATATATGGTCCCCAGATAGGGGACGTATCAGATATTAAACTGATAAGAACAGATACTACACTTGATCTTAGCCAAAAGGCCGAGAAGCGATAACCCGAACGGGCCGCGCGTTGCCCGAGCCTGCCCGATACTGCTGTTCAGCCCTTGCAGCGATTCAGCCTACTTCTAGGCAATTCCATGGGGCCCTGCAGGCTCACACACTCACAGCTACACGGGAGGTGAATAAAGGCCGGAGAGGAAGCCAGACAGGATTTGCTTCTTTTGCTTGCACCACAATGCAGTGCTGAAAGAGGAGGAATCTACATAAAAACGCCTTCCTGGCAACGCCCAAATGCCCTGCTGCCATGCAGATAAACACTGGCAGCGGCAGCAAGTGCATGCCCACAGCCACCCCTTGTTCCTTCACACCTTGTATCAGCTGTAATCCAGTCCAGTCCAGTGCTGCCTGCTGAGCAGCACTGACCAACACTGCCTGGGCCCAGGCTTTTATCTCTGAGGCCCCATTATGATGTCAGAAAGCTGGCTCTGGAATCCTGAGGGCTCCACTATGACACGTGCAAAGTTCCGTCTGAACTTTATATAAGACGGTGAGGCTCAGTCAGTCACTCAGTGTTGCCTGAGAGGGCAACACTGCAACAGCCGGCCGCCAGGCTGTCTTTTTTTTGCACAGCTAGTTGCCTCCAGGAGGCCACAAGAGGGAGACAAGGGACTGCAAAATGGAAAATAGGCATCCACCAACTTTACAGACAACTTCTCCTTGCTCCTACAACCTCCATCCTTGCACAGTTTGTTATTCTTCTAGGTAACATAGTAACAAATCCAAATTGCTGCTCTCTTTGTAGGCAAGCAAGGCTTTGTTGCAACTGCAATTCTTACTTCTTCTTGAAATGTAGGGACGACAGTACATTCCATCACATCCATCTAGTGTACACAGGTAGGTCCATTGTGGCGGGCAGGCGAGCGGGCGGGCTGCTTTATTGGCTGTTTGCTGTTCCCCTACTCCACTCCACTATTTGACTGTTGTGCTGCATCAATCAATCAATCAATCAATCAATCAATCAATCAATCAATCAGTGGCTGGCTCAGGTGCAGCTCTTTAACTTACCTAAAAGGGAGGGCGGAGAGAAGACAAGGAAGGTGAATGAGGTGTTCCAATGTGAAATGCCGGAAACACAGAAACACAGACGACACACAACAAGAGGTGGCAATCTATTCATTAATTGCATTTAATCAATGAGCTCATTATCACTCATGCATTGTCCAACAGGTGTTGAAATAATGGGATTAAAAGGGGAGATCCCTTCAGAAAGACAGAAACAATAGCAAAGACAAAAAACACTTTTGGAATCTGCTTTTAGTCAACACATAAGGAAAGGGTGCACCGGTCCTGGAAATACTGCAATACCAGGTCAATGCGTGGAGTGGACAGAGCAAGCTCTATTTCCATCTCCCTGTTCTAAAAATCCATTTAATATATGGTCCCCAGATAGGGGACGTATCAGATATTAAACTGATAAGAACAGATACTACACTTGATCTTAGCCAAAAGGCCGAGAAGCGATAACCCGAACGGGCCGCGCGTTGCCCGAGCCTGCCTGATACTGCTGTTCAGCCCTTGCAGCGATTCAGCCTACTTCTAGGCAATTCCATGGGGCCCTGCAGGCTCACACACTCACAGCTACACGGGAGGTGAATAAAGGCCGGAGAGGAAGCCAGACAGGATTTGCTTCTTTTGCTTGCACCACAATGCAGTGCTGAAAGAGGAGGAATCTACATAAAAACGCCTTCCTGGCAACGCCCAAATGCCCTGCTGCCATGCAGATAAACACTGGCAGCGGCAGCAAGTGCATGCCCACAGCCACCCCTTGTTCCTTCACACCTTGTATCAGCTGTAATCCAGTCCAGTCCAGTGCTGCCTGCTGAGCAGCACTGACCAACACTGCCTGGGCCCAGGCTTTTATCTCTGAGGCCCCATTATGATGTCAGAAAGCTGGCTCTGGAATCCTGAGGGCTCCACTATGACACGTGCAAAGTTCCGTCTGAACTTTATATAAGACGGTGAGGCTCAGTCAGTCACTCAGTGTTGCCTGAGAGGGCAACACTGCAACAGCCGGCCGCCAGGCTGTCTTTTTTTTGCACAGCTAGTTGCCTCCAGGAGGCCACAAGAGGGAGACAAGGGACTGCAAAATGGAAAATAGGCATCCACCAACTTTACAGACAACTTCTCCTTGCTCCTACAACCTCCATCCTTGCACAGTTTGTTATTCTTCTAGGTAACATAGTAACAAATCCAAATTGCTGCTCTCTTTGTAGGCAAGCAAGGCTTTGTTGCAACTGCAATTCTTACTTCTTCTTGAAATGTAGGGACGACAGTACATTCCATCACATCCATCTAGTGTACACAGGTAGGTCCATTGTGGCGGGCAGGCGAGCGGGCGGGCTGCTTTATTGGCTGTTTGCTGTTCCCCTACTCCACTCCACTATTTGACTGTTGTGCTGCATCAATCAATCAATCAATCAATCAATCAATCAATCAATCAGTGGCTGGCTCAGGTGCAGCTCTTTAACTTACCTAAAAGGGAGGGCGGAGAGAAGACAAGGAAGGTGAATGAGGTGTTCCAATGTGAAATGCCGGAAACACAGAAACACAGACGACACACAACAAGAGGTGGCAATCTATTCATTAATTGCATTTAATCAATGAGCTCATTATCACTCATGCATTGTCCAACAGGTGTTGAAATAATGGGATTAAAAGGGGAGATCCCTTCAGAAAGACAGAAACAATAGCAAAGACAAAAAACACTTTTGGAATCTGCTTTTAGTCAACACATAAGGAAAGGGTGCACCGGTCCTGCAAATACTGCAATACCAGGTCAATGCGTGGAGTGGACAGAGCAAGCTCTATTTCCATCTCCCTGTTCTAAAAATCCATTTAATATATGGTCCCCAGATAGGGGACGTATCAGATATTAAACTGATAAGAACAGATACTACACTTGATCTTAGCCAAAAGGCCGAGAAGCGATAACCCGAACGGGCCGCGCGTTGCCCGAGCCTGCCCGATACTGCTGTTCAGCCCTTGCAGCGATTCAGCCTACTTCTAGGCAATTCCATGGGGCCCTGCAGGCTCACACACTCACAGCTACACGGGAGGTGAATAAAGGCCGGAGAGGAAGCCAGACAGGATTTGCTTCTTTTGCTTGCACCACAATGCAGTGCTGAAAGAGGAGGAATCTACATAAAAACGCCTTCCTGGCAACGCCCAAATGCCCTGCTGCCATGCAGATAAACACTGGCAGCGGCAGCAAGTGCATGCCCACAGCCACCCCTTGTTCCTTCACACCTTGTATCAGCTGTAATCCAGTCCAGTCCAGTGCTGCCTGCTGAGCAGCACTGACCAACACTGCCTGGGCCCAGGCTTTTATCTCTGAGGCCCCATTATGATGTCAGAAAGCTGGCTCTGGAATCCTGAGGGCTCCACTATGACACGTGCAAAGTTCCGTCTGAACTTTATATAAGACGGTGAGGCTCAGTCAGTCACTCAGTGTTGCCTGAGAGGGCAACACTGCAACAGCCGGCCGCCAGGCTGTCTTTTTTTTGCACAGCTAGTTGCCTCCAGGAGGCCACAAGAGGGAGACAAGGGACTGCAAAATGGAAAATAGGCATCCACCAACTTTACAGACAACTTCTCCTTGCTCCTACAACCTCCATCCTTGCACAGTTTGTTATTCTTCTAGGTAACATAGTAACAAATCCAAATTGCTGCTCTCTTTGTAGGCAAGCAAGGCTTTGTTGCAACTGCAATTCTTACTTCTTCTTGAAATGTAGGGACGACAGTACATTCCATCACATCCATCTAGTGTACACAGGTAGGTCCATTGTGGCGGGCAGGCGAGCGGGCGGGCTGCTTTATTGGCTGTTTGCTGTTCCCCTACTCCACTCCACTATTTGACTGTTGTGCTGCATCAATCAATCAATCAATCAATCAATCAATCAATCAATCAATCAATCAATCAAGTGGCTGGCTCAGGTGCAGCTCTTTAACTTACCTAAAAGGGAGGGCGGAGAGAAGACAAGGAAGGTGAATGAGGTGTTCCAATGTGAAATGCCGGAAACACAGAAACACAGACGACACACAACAAGAGGTGGCAATCTATTCATTAATTGCATTTAATCAATGAGCTCATTATCACTCATGCATTGTCCAACAGGTGTTGAAATAATGGGATTAAAAGGGGAGATCCCTTCAGAAAGACAGAAACAATAGCAAAGACAAAAAACACTTTTGGAATCTGCTTTTAGTCAACACATAAGGAAAGGGTGCACCGGTCCTGGAAATACTGCAATACCAGGTCAATGCGTGGAGTGGACAGAGCAAGCTCTATTTCCATCTCCCTGTTCTAAAAATCCATTTAATATATGGTCCCCAGATAGGGGACGTATCAGATATTAAACTGATAAGAACAGATACTACACTTGATCTTAGCCAAAAGGCCGAGAAGCGATAACCCGAACGGGCCGCGCGTTGCCCGAGCCTGCCCGATACTGCTGTTCAGCCCTTGCAGCGATTCAGCCTACTTCTAGGCAATTCCATGGGGCCCTGCAGGCTCACACACTCACAGCTACACGGGAGGTGAATAAAGGCCGGAGAGGAAGCCAGACAGGATTTGCTTCTTTTGCTTGCACCACAATGCAGTGCTGAAAGAGGAGGAATCTACATAAAAACGCCTTCCTGGCAACGCCCAAATGCCCTGCTGCCATGCAGATAAACACTGGCAGCGGCAGCAAGTGCATGCCCACAGCCACCCCTTGTTCCTTCACACCTTGTATCAGCTGTAATCCAGTCCAGTCCAGTGCTGCCTGCTGAGCAGCACTGACCAACACTGCCTGGGCCCAGGCTTTTATCTCTGAGGCCCCATTATGATGTCAGAAAGCTGGCTCTGGAATCCTGAGGGCTCCACTATGACACGTGCAAAGTTCCGTCTGAACTTTATATAAGACGGTGAGGCTCAGTCAGTCACTCAGTGTTGCCTGAGAGGGCAACACTGCAACAGCCGGCCGCCAGGCTGTCTTTTTTTTGCACAGCTAGTTGCCTCCAGGAGGCCACAAGAGGGAGACAAGGGACTGCAAAATGGAAAATAGGCATCCACCAACTTTACAGACAACTTCTCCTTGCTCCTACAACCTCCATCCTTGCACAGTTTGTTATTCTTCTAGGTAACATAGTAACAAATCCAAATTGCTGCTCTCTTTGTAGGCAAGCAAGGCTTTGTTGCAACTGCAATTCTTACTTCTTCTTGAAATGTAGGGACGACAGTACATTCCATCACATCCATCTAGTGTACACAGGTAGGTCCATTGTGGCGGGCAGGCGAGCGGGCGGGCTGCTTTATTGGCTGTTTGCTGTTCCCCTACTCCACTCCACTATTTGACTGTTGTGCTGCATCAATCAATCAATCAATCAATCAATCAATCAATCAATCAATCAATCAGTGGCTGGCTCAGGTGCAGCTCTTTAACTTACCTAAAAGGGAGGGCGGAGAGAAGACAAGGAAGGTGAATGAGGTGTTCCAATGTGAAATGCCGGAAACACAGAAACACAGACGACACACAACAAGAGGTGGCAATCTATTCATTAATTGCATTTAATCAATGAGCTCATTATCACTCATGCATTGTCCAACAGGTGTTGAAATAATGGGATTAAAAGGGGAGATCCCTTCAGAAAGACAGAAACAATAGCAAAGACAAAAAACACTTTTGGAATCTGCTTTTAGTCAACACATAAGGAAAGGGTGCACCGGTCCTGGAAATACTGCAATACCAGGTCAATGCGTGGAGTGGACAGAGCAAGCTCTATTTCCATCTCCCTGTTCTAAAAATCCATTTAATATATGGTCCCCAGATAGGGGACGTATCAGATATTAAACTGATAAGAACAGATACTACACTTGATCTTAGCCAAAAGGCCGAGAAGCGATAACCCGAACGGCCGCGCGTTGCCCGAGCCTGCCCGATACTGCTGTTCAGCCCTTGCAGCGATTCAGCCTACTTCTAGGCAATTCCATGGGGCCCTGCAGGCTCACACACTCACAGCTACACGGGAGGTGAATAAAGGCCGGAGAGGAAGCCAGACAGGATTTGCTTCTTTTGCTTGCACCACAATGCAGTGCTGAAAGAGGAGGAATCTACATAAAAACGCCTTCCTGGCAACGCCCAAATGCCCTGCTGCCATGCAGATAAACACTGGCAGCGGCAGCAAGTGCATGCCCACAGCCACCCCTTGTTCCTTCACACCTTGTATCAGCTGTAATCCAGTCCAGTCCAGTGCTGCCTGCTGAGCAGCACTGACCAACACTGCCTGGGCCCAGGCTTTTATCTCTGAGGCCCCATTATGATGTCAGAAAGCTGGCTCTGGAATCCTGAGGGCTCCACTATGACACGTGCAAAGTTCCGTCTGAACTTTATATAAGACGGTGAGGCTCAGTCAGTCACTCAGTGTTGCCTGAGAGGGCAACACTGCAACAGCCGGCCGCCAGGCTGTCTTTTTTTTGCACAGCTAGTTGCCTCCAGGAGGCCACAAGAGGGAGACAAGGGACTGCAAAATGGAAAATAGGCATCCACCAACTTTACAGACAACTTCTCCTTGCTCCTACAACCTCCATCCTTGCACAGTTTGTTATTCTTCTAGGTAACATAGTAACAAATCCAAATTGCTGCTCTCTTTGTAGGCAAGCAAGGCTTTGTTGCAACTGCAATTCTTACTTCTTCTTGAAATGTAGGGACGACAGTACATTCCATCACATCCATCTAGTGTACACAGGTAGGTCCATTGTGGCGGGCAGGCGAGCGGGCGGGCTTTGTGGCGGGCAGGCGAGCGGGCGGGCTGCTTTATTGGCTGTTTGCTGTTCCCCTACTCCACTCCACTATTTGACTGTTGTGCTGCATCAATCAATCAATCAATCAATCAATCAATCAATCAATCAATCAATCAGTGGCTGGCTCAGGTGCAGCTCTTTAACTTACCTAAAAGGGAGGGCGGAGAGAAGACAAGGAAGGTGAATGAGGTGTTCCAATGTGAAATGCCGGAAACACAGAAACACAGACGACACACAACAAGAGGTGGCAATCTATTCATTAATTGCATTTAATCAATGAGCTCATTATCACTCATGCATTGTCCAACAGGTGTTGAAATAATGGGATTAAAAGGGGAGATCCCTTCAGAAAGACAGAAACAATAGCAAAGACAAAAAACACTTTTGGAATCTGCTTTTAGTCAACACATAAGGAAAGGGTGCACCGGTCCTGGAAATACTGCAATACCAGGTCAATGCGTCAGAGCAAGCTCTATTTCCATCTCCCTGTTCTAAAAATCCATTTAATATATGGTCCCCAGATAGGGGACGTATCAGATATTAAACTGATAAGAACAGATACTACACTTGATCTTAGCCAAAAGGCCGAGAAGCGATAACCCGAACGGGCCGCGCGTTGCCCGAGCCTGCCCGATACTGCTGTTCAGCCCTTGCAGCGATTCAGCCTACTTCTAGGCAATTCCATGGGGCCCTGCAGGCTCACACACTCACAGCTACACGGGAGGTGAATAAAGGCCGGAGAGGAAGCCAGACAGGATTTGCTTCTTTTGCTTGCACCACAATGCAGTGCTGAAAGAGGAGGAATCTACATAAAAACGCCTTCCTGGCAACGCCCAAATGCCCTGCTGCCATGCAGATAAACACTGGCAGCGGCAGCAAGTGCATGCCCACAGCCACCCCTTGTTCCTTCACACCTTGTATCAGCTGTAATCCAGTCCAGTCCAGTGCTGCCTGCTGAGCAGCACTGACCAACACTGCCTGGGTCCAGGCTTTTATCTCTGAGGCCCCATTATGATGTCAGAAAGCTGGCTCTGGAATCCTGAGGGCTCCACTATGACACGTGCAAAGTTCCGTCTGAACTTTATATAAGACGGTGAGGCTCAGTCAGTCACTCAGTGTTGCCTGAGAGGGCAACACTGCAACAGCCGGCCGCCAGGCTGTCTTTTTTTTGCACAGCTAGTTGCCTCCAGGAGGCCACAAGAGGGAGACAAGGGACTGCAAAATGGAAAATAGGCATCCACCAACTTTACAGACAACTTCTCCTTGCTCCTACAACCTCCATCCTTGCACAGTTTGTTATTCTTCTAGGTAACATAGTAACAAATCCAAATTGCTGCTCTCTTTGTAGGCAAGCAAGGCTTTGTTGCAACTGCAATTCTTACTTCTTCTTGAAATGTAGGGACGACAGTACATTCCATCACATCCATCTAGTGTACACAGGTAGGTCCATTGTGGCGGGCAGGCGAGCGGGCGGGCTGCTTTATTGGCTGTTTGCTGTTCCCCTACTCCACTCCACTATTTGACTGTTGTGCTGCATCAATCAATCAATCAATCAATCAATCAATCAATCAATCAATCAATCAATCAGTGGCTGGCTCAGGTGCAGCTCTTTAACTTACCTAAAAGGGAGGGCGGAGAGAAGACAAGGAAGGTGAATGAGGTGTTCCAATGTGAAATGCCGGAAACACAGAAACACAGACGACACACAACAAGAGGTGGCAATCTATTCATTAATTGCATTTAATCAATGAGCTCATTATCACTCATGCATTGTCCAACAGGTGTTGAAATAATGGGATTAAAAGGGGAGATCCCTTCAGAAAGACAGAAACAATAGCAAAGACAAAAAACACTTTTGGAATCTGCTTTTAGTCAACACATAAGGAAAGGGTGCACCGGTCCTGGAAATACTGCAATACCAGGTCAATGCGTGGAGTGGACAGAGCAAGCTCTATTTCCATCTCCCTGTTCTAAAAATCCATTTAATATATGGTCCCCAGATAGGGGACGTATCAGATATTAAACTGATAAGAACAGATACTACACTTGATCTTAGCCAAAAGGCCGAGAAGCGATAACCCGAACGGGCCGCGCGTTGCCCGAGCCTGCCCGATACTGCTGTTCAGCCCTTGCAGCGATTCAGCCTACTTCTAGGCAATTCCATGGGGCCCTGCAGGCTCACACACTCACAGCTACACGGGAGGTGAATAAAGGCCGGAGAGGAAGCCAGACAGGATTTGCTTCTTTTGCTTGCACCACAATGCAGTGCTGAAAGAGGAGGAATCTACATAAAAACGCCTTCCTGGCAACGCCCAAATGCCCTGCTGCCATGCAGATAAACACTGGCAGCGGCAGCAAGTGCATGCCCACAGCCACCCCTTGTTCCTTCACACCTTGTATCAGCTGTAATCCAGTCCAGTCCAGTGCTGCCTGCTGAGCAGCACTGACCAACACTGCCTGGGCCCAGGCTTTTATCTCTGAGGCCCCATTATGATGTCAGAAAGCTGGCTCTGGAATCCTGAGGGCTCCACTATGACACGTGCAAAGTTCCGTCTGAACTTTATATAAGACGGTGAGGCTCAGTCAGTCACTCAGTGTTGCCTGAGAGGGCAACACTGCAACAGCCGGCCGCCAGGCTGTCTTTTTTTTGCACAGCTAGTTGCCTCCAGGAGGCCACAAGAGGGAGACAAGGGACTGCAAAATGGAAAATAGGCATCCACCAACTTTACAGACAACTTCTCCTTGCTCCTACAACCTCCATCCTTGCACAGTTTGTTATTCTTCTAGGTAACATAGTAACAAATCCAAATTGCTGCTCTCTTTGTAGGCAAGCAAGGCTTTGTTGCAACTGCAATTCTTACTTCTTCTTGAAATGTAGGGACGACAGTACATTCCATCACATCCATCTAGTGTACACAGGTAGGTCCATTGTGGCGGGCAGGCGAGCGGGCGGGCTGCTTTATTGGCTGTTTGCTGTTCCCCTACTCCACTCCACTATTTGACTGTTGTGCTGCATCAATCAATCAATCAATCAATCAATCAATCAATCAATCAATCAATCAATCAGTGGCTGGCTCAGGTGCAGCTCTTTAACTTACCTAAAAGGGAGGGCGGAGAGAAGACAAGGAAGGTGAATGAGGTGTTCCAATGTGAAATGCCGGAAACACAGAAACACAGACGACACACAACAAGAGGTGGCAATCTATTCATTAATTGCATTTAATCAATGAGCTCATTATCACTCATGCATTGTCCAACAGGTGTTGAAATAATGGGATTAAAAGGGGAGATCCCTTCAGAAAGACAGAAACAATAGCAAAGACAAAAAACACTTTTGGAATCTGCTTTTAGTCAACACATAAGGAAAGGGTGCACCGGTCCTGGAAATACTGCAATACCAGGTCAATGCGTGGAGTGGACAGAGCAAGCTCTATTTCCATCTCCCTGTTCTAAAAATCCATTTAATATATGGTCCCCAGATAGGGGACGTATCAGATATTAAACTGATAAGAACAGATACTACACTTGATCTTAGCCAAAAGGCCGAGAAGCGATAACCCGAACGGGCCGCGCGTTGCCCGAGCCTGCCCGATACTGCTGTTCAGCCCTTGCAGCGATTCAGCCTACTTCTAGGCAATTCCATGGGGCCCTGCAGGCTCACACACTCACAGCTACACGGGAGGTGAATAAAGGCCGGAGAGGAAGCCAGACAGGATTTGCTTCTTTTGCTTGCACCACAATGCAGTGCTGAAAGAGGAGGAATCTACATAAAAACGCCTTCCTGGCAACGCCCAAATGCCCTGCTGCCATGCAGATAAACACTGGCAGCGGCAGCAAGTGCATGCCCACAGCCACCCCTTGTTCCTTCACACCTTGTATCAGCTGTAATCCAGTCCAGTCCAGTGCTGCCTGCTGAGCAGCACTGACCAACACTGCCTGGGCCCAGGCTTTTATCTCTGAGGCCCCATTATGATGTCAGAAAGCTGGCTCTGGAATCCTGAGGGCTCCACTATGACACGTGCAAAGTTCCGTCTGAACTTTATATAAGACGGTGAGGCTCAGTCAGTCACTCAGTGTTGCCTGAGAGGGCAACACTGCAACAGCCGGCCGCCAGGCTGTCTTTTTTTTGCACAGCTAGTTGCCTCCAGGAGGCCACAAGAGGGAGACAAGGGACTGCAAAATGGAAAATAGGCATCCACCAACTTTACAGACAACTTCTCCTTGCTCCTACAACCTCCATCCTTGCACAGTTTGTTATTCTTCTAGGTAACATAGTAACAAATCCAAATTGCTGCTCTCTTTGTAGGCAAGCAAGGCTTTGTTGCAACTGCAATTCTTACTTCTTCTTGAAATGTAGGGACGACAGTACATTCCATCACATCCATCTAGTGTACACAGGTAGGTCCATTGTGGCGGGCAGGCGAGCGGGCGGGCTGCTTTATTGGCTGTTTGCTGTTCCCCTACTCCACTCCACTATTTGACTGTTGTGTTGCATCAATCAATCAATCAATCAATCAATCAATCAATCAATCAATCAATCAATCAATCAATCAGTGGCTGGCTCAGGTGCAGCTCTTTAACTTACCTAAAAGGGAGGGCGGAGAGAAGACAAGGAAGGTGAATGAGGTGTTCCAATGTGAAATGCCGGAAACACAGAAACACAGACGACACACAACAAGAGGTGGCAATCTATTCATTAATTGCATTTAATCAATGAGCTCATTATCACTCATGCATTGTCCAACAGGTGTTGAAATAATGGGATTAAAAGGGGAGATCCCTTCAGAAAGACAGAAACAATAGCAAAGACAAAAAACACTTTTGGAATCTGCTTTTAGTCAACACATAAGGAAAGGGTGCACCGGTCCTGGAAATACTGCAATACCAGGTCAATGCGTGGAGTGGACAGAGCAAGCTCTATTTCCATCTCCCTGTTCTAAAAATCCATTTAATATATGGTCCCCAGATAGGGGACGTATCAGATATTAAACTGATAAGAACAGATACTACACTTGATCTTAGCCAAAAGGCCGAGAAGCGATAACCCGAACGGGCCGCGCGTTGCCCGAGCCTGCCCGATACTGCTGTTCAGCCCTTGCAGCGATTCAGCCTACTTCTAGGCAATTCCATGGGGCCCTGCAGGCTCACACACTCACAGCTACACGGGAGGTGAATAAAGGCCGGAGAGGAAGCCAGACAGGATTTGCTTCTTTTGCTTGCACCACAATGCAGTGCTGAAAGAGGAGGAATCTACATAAAAACGCCTTCCTGGCAACGCCCAAATGCCCTGCTGCCATGCAGATAAACACTGGCAGCGGCAGCAAGTGCATGCCCACAGCCACCCCTTGTTCCTTCACACCTTGTATCAGCTGTAATCCAGTCCAGTCCAGTGCTGCCTGCTGAGCAGCACTGACCAACACTGCCTGGGCCCAGGCTTTTATCTCTGAGGCCCCATTATGATGTCAGAAAGCTGGCTCTGGAATCCTGAGGGCTCCACTATGACACGTGCAAAGTTCCGTCTGAACTTTATATAAGACGGTGAGGCTCAGTCAGTCACTCAGTGTTGCCTGAGAGGGCAACACTGCAACAGCCGGCCGCCAGGCTGTCTTTTTTTTGCACAGCTAGTTGCCTCCAGGAGGCCACAAGAGGGAGACAAGGGACTGCAAAATGGAAAATAGGCATCCACCAACTTTACAGACAACTTCTCCTTGCTCCTACAACCTCCATCCTTGCACAGTTTGTTATTCTTCTAGGTAACATAGTAACAAATCCAAATTGCTGCTCTCTTTGTAGGCAAGCAAGGCTTTGTTGCAACTGCAATTCTTACTTCTTCTTGAAATGTAGGGACGACAGTACATTCCATCACATCCATCTAGTGTACACAGGTAGGTCCATTGTGGCGGGCAGGCGAGCGGGCGGGCTGCTTTATTGGCTGTTTGCTGTTCCCCTACTCCACTCCACTATTTGACTGTTGTGCTGCATCAATCAATCAATCAATCAATCAATCAATCAATCAATCAATCAATCAATCAATCAATCAATCAGTGGCTGGCTCAGGTGCAGCTCTTTAACTTACCTAAAAGGGAGGGCGGAGAGAAGACAAGGAAGGTGAATGAGGTGTTCCAATGTGAAATGCCGGAAACACAGAAACACAGACGACACACAACAAGAGGTGGCAATCTATTCATTAATTGCATTTAATCAATGAGCTCATTATCACTCATGCATTGTCCAACAGGTGTTGAAATAATGGGATTAAAAGGGGAGATCCCTTCAGAAAGACAGAAACAATAGCAAAGACAAAAAACACTTTTGGAATCTGCTTTTAGTCAACACATAAGGAAAGGGTGCACCGGTCCTGGAAATACTGCAATACCAGGTCAATGCGTGGAGTGGACAGAGCAAGCTCTATTTCCATCTCCCTGTTCTAAAAATCCATTTAATATATGGTCCCCAGATAGGGGACGTATCAGATATTAAACTGATAAGAACAGATACTACACTTGATCTTAGCCAAAAGGCCGAGAAGCGATAACCCGAACGGGCCGCGCGTTGCCCGAGCCTGCCCGATACTGCTGTTCAGCCCTTGCAGCGATTCAGCCTACTTCTAGGCAATTCCATGGGGCCCTGCAGGCTCACACACTCACAGCTACACGGGAGGTGAATAAAGGCCGGAGAGGAAGCCAGACAGGATTTGCTTCTTTTGCTTGCACCACAATGCAGTGAGGAGGAATCTACATAAAAACGCCTTCCTGGCAACGCCCAAATGCCCTGCTGCCATGCAGATAAACACTGGCAGCGGCAGCAAGTGCATGCCCACAGCCACCCCTTGTTCCTTCACACCTTGTATCAGCTGTAATCCAGTCCAGTCCAGTGCTGCCTGCTGAGCAGCACTGACCAACACTGCCTGGGCCCAGGCTTTTATCTCTGAGGCCCCATTATGATGTCAGAAAGCTGGCTCTGGAATCCTGAGGGCTCCACTATGACACGTGCAAAGTTCCGTCTGAACTTTATATAAGACGGTGAGGCTCAGTCAGTCACTCAGTGTTGCCTGAGAGGGCAACACTGCAACAGCCGGCCGCCAGGCTGTCTTTTTTTTGCACAGCTAGTTGCCTCCAGGAGGCCACAAGAGGGAGACAAGGGACTGCAAAATGGAAAATAGGCATCCACCAACTTTACAGACAACTTCTCCTTGCTCCTACAACCTCCATCCTTGCACAGTTTGTTATTCTTCTAGGTAACATAGTAACAAATCCAAATTGCTGCTCTCTTTGTAGGCAAGCAAGGCTTTGTTGCAACTGCAATTCTTACTTCTTCTTGAAATGT
Organism: Rhinoderma darwinii; assembly: GCF_050947455.1. Taxonomy (NCBI): domain Eukaryota; kingdom Metazoa; phylum Chordata; class Amphibia; order Anura; family Rhinodermatidae; genus Rhinoderma; species Rhinoderma darwinii. The sequence goes on from NW_027461773.1 coordinate 392,260, forward strand.
AGGGACGACAGTACATTCCATCACATCCATCTAGTGTACACAGGTAGGTCCATTGTGGCGGGCAGGCGAGCGGGCGGGCTGCTTTATTGGCTGTTTGCTGTTCCCCTACTCCACTCCACTATTTGACTGTTGTGCTGCATCAATCAATCAATCAATCAATCAATCAATCAATCAATCAATCAGTGGCTGGCTCAGGTGCAGCTCTTTAACTTACCTAAAAGGGAGGGCGGAGAGAAGACAAGGAAGGTGAATGAGGTGTTCCAATGTGAAATGCCGGAAACACAGAAACACAGACGACACACAACAAGAGGTGGCAATCTATTCATTAATTGCATTTAATCAATGAGCTCATTATCACTCATGCATTGTCCAACAGGTGTTGAAATAATGGGATTAAAAGGGGAGATCCCTTCAGAAAGACAGAAACAATAGCAAAGACAAAAAACACTTTTGGAATCTGCTTTTAGTCAACACATAAGGAAAGGGTGCACCGGTCCTGGAAATACTGCAATACCAGGTCAATGCGTGGAGTGGACAGAGCAAGCTCTATTTCCATCTCCCTGTTCTAAAAATCCATTTAATATATGGTCCCCAGATAGGGGACGTATCAGATATTAAACTGATAAGAACAGATACTACACTTGATCTTAGCCAAAAGGCCGAGAAGCGATAACCCGAACGGGCCGCGCGTTGCCCGAGCCTGCCCGATACTGCTGTTCAGCCCTTGCAGCGATTCAGCCTACTTCTAGGCAATTCCATGGGGCCCTGCAGGCTCACACACTCACAGCTACACGGGAGGTGAATAAAGGCCGGAGAGGAAGCCAGACAGGATTTGCTTCTTTTGCTTGCACCACAATGCAGTGCTGAAAGAGGAGGAATCTACATAAAAACGCCTTCCTGGCAACGCCCAAATGCCCTGCTGCCATGCAGATAAACACTGGCAGCGGCAGCAAGTGCATGCCCACAGCCACCCCTTGTTCCTTCACACCTTGTATCAGCTGTAATCCAGTCCAGTCCAGTGCTGCCTGCTGAGCAGCACTGACCAACACTGCCTGGGCCCAGGCTTTTATCTCTGAGGCCCCATTATGATGTCAGAAAGCTGGCTCTGGAATCCTGAGGGCTCCACTATGACACGTGCAAAGTTCCGTCTGAACTTTATATAAGACGGTGAGGCTCAGTCAGTCACTCAGTGTTGCCTGAGAGGGCAACACTGCAACAGCCGGCCGCCAGGCTGTCTTTTTTTTGCACAGCTAGTTGCCTCCAGGAGGCCACAAGAGGGAGACAAGGGACTGCAAAATGGAAAATAGGCATCCACCAACTTTACAGACAACTTCTCCTTGCTCCTACAACCTCCATCCTTGCACAGTTTGTTATTCTTCTAGGTAACATAGTAACAAATCCAAATTGCTGCTCTCTTTGTAGGCAAGCAAGGCTTTGTTGCAACTGCAATTCTTACTTCTTCTTGAAATGTAGGGACGACAGTACATTCCATCACATCCATCTAGTGTACACAGGTAGGTCCATTGTGGCGGGCAGGCGAGCGGGCGGGCTGCTTTATTGGCTGTTTGCTGTTCCCCTACTCCACTCCACTATTTGACTGTTGTGCTGCATCAATCAATCAATCAATCAATCAATCAATCAATCAATCAATCAATCAATCAATCAATCAGTGGCTGGCTCAGGTGCAGCTCTTTAACTTACCTAAAAGGGAGGGCGGAGAGAAGACAAGGAAGGTGAATGAGGTGTTCCAATGTGAAATGCCGGAAACACAGAAACACAGACGACACACAACAAGAGGTGGCAATCTATTCATTAATTGCATTTAATCAATGAGCTCATTATCACTCATGCATTGTCCAACAGGTGTTGAAATAATGGGATTAAAAGGGGAGATCCCTTCAGAAAGACAGAAACAATAGCAAAGACAAAAAACACTTTTGGAATCTGCTTTTAGTCAACACATAAGGAAAGGGTGCACCGGTCCTGGAAATACTGCAATACCAGGTCAATGCGTGGAGTGGACAGAGCAAGCTCTATTTCCATCTCCCTGTTCTAAAAATCCATTTAATATATGGTCCCCAGATAGGGGACGTATCAGATATTAAACTGATAAGAACAGATACTACACTTGATCTTAGCCAAAAGGCCGAGAAGCGATAACCCGAACGGGCCGCGCGTTGCCCGAGCCTGCCCGATACTGCTGTTCAGCCCTTGCAGCGATTCAGCCTACTTCTAGGCAATTCCATGGGGCCCTGCAGGCTCACACACTCACAGCTACACGGGAGGTGAATAAAGGCCGGAGAGGAAGCCAGACAGGATTTGCTTCTTTTGCTTGCACCACAATGCAGTGCTGAAAGAGGAGGAATCTACATAAAAACGCCTTCCTGGCAACGCCCAAATGCCCTGCTGCCATGCAGATAAACACTGGCAGCGGCAGCAAGTGCATGCCCACAGCCACCCCTTGTTCCTTCACACCTTGTATCAGCTGTAATCCAGTCCAGTCCAGTGCTGCCTGCTGAGCAGCACTGACCAACACTGCCTGGGCCCAGGCTTTTATCTCTGAGGCCCCATTATGATGTCAGAAAGCTGGCTCTGGAATCCTGAGGGCTCCACTATGACACGTGCAAAGTTCCGTCTGAACTTTATATAAGACGGTGAGGCTCAGTCAGTCACTCAGTGTTGCCTGAGAGGGCAACACTGCAACAGCCGGCCGCCAGGCTGTCTTTTTTTTGCACAGCTAGTTGCCTCCAGGAGGCCACAAGAGGGGGACAAGGGACTGCAAAATGGAAAATAGGCATCCACCAACTTTACAGACAACTTCTCCTTGCTCCTACAACCTCCATCCTTGCACAGTTTGTTATTCTTCTAGGTAACATAGTAACAAATCCAAATTGCTGCTCTCTTTGTAGGCAAGCAAGGCTTTGTTGCAACTGCAATTCTTACTTCTTCTTGAAATGTAGGGACGACAGTACATTCCATCACATCCATCTAGTGTACACAGGTAGGTCCATTGTGGCGGGCAGGCGAGCGGGCGGGCTGCTTTATTGGCTGTTTGCTGTTCCCCTACTCCACTCCACTATTTGACTGTTGTGCTGCATCAATCAATCAATCAATCAATCAATCAATCAATCAATCAATCAATCAATCAATCAATCAATCAGTGGCTGGCTCAGGTGCAGCTCTTTAACTTACCTAAAAGGGAGGGCGGAGAGAAGACAAGGAAGGTGAATGAGGTGTTCCAATGTGAAATGCCGGAAACACAGAAACACAGACGACACACAACAAGAGGTGGCAATCTATTCATTAATTGCATTTAATCAATGAGCTCATTATCACTCATGCATTGTCCAACAGGTGTTGAAATAATGGGATTAAAAGGGGAGATCCCTTCAGAAAGACAGAAACAATAGCAAAGACAAAAAACACTTTTTCTGCTTTTAGTCAACACATAAGGAAAGGGTGCACCGGTCCTGGAAATACTGCAATACCAGGTCAATGCGTGGAGTGGACAGAGCAAGCTCTATTTCCATCTCCCTGTTCTAAAAATCCATTTAATATATGGTCCCCAGATAGGGGACGTATCAGATATTAAACTGATAAGAACAGATACTACACTTGATCTTAGCCAAAAGGCCGAGAAGCGATAACCCGAACGGGCCGCGCGTTGCCCGAGCCTGCCCGATACTGCTGTTCAGCCCTTGCAGCGATTCAGCCTACTTCTAGGCAATTCCATGGGGCCCTGCAGGCTCACACACTCACAGCTACACGGGAGGTGAATAAAGGCCGGAGAGGAAGCCAGACAGGATTTGCTTCTTTTGCTTGCACCACAATGCAGTGCTGAAAGAGGAGGAATCTACATAAAAACGCCTTCCTGGCAACGCCCAAATGCCCTGCTGCCATGCAGATAAACACTGGCAGCGGCAGCAAGTGCATGCCCACAGCCACCCCTTGTTCCTTCACACCTTGTATCAGCTGTAATCCAGTCCAGTCCAGTGCTGCCTGCTGAGCAGCACTGACCAACACTGCCTGGGCCCAGGCTTTTATCTCTGAGGCCCCATTATGATGTCAGAAAGCTGGCTCTGGAATCCTGAGGGCTCCACTATGACACGTGCAAAGTTCCGTCTGAACTTTATATAAGACGGTGAGGCTCAGTCAGTCACTCAGTGTTGCCTGAGAGGGCAACACTGCAACAGCCGGCCGCCAGGCTGTCTTTTTTTTGCACAGCTAGTTGCCTCCAGGAGGCCACAAGAGGGAGACAAGGGACTGCAAAATGGAAAATAGGCATCCACCAACTTTACAGACAACTTCTCCTTGCTCCTACAACCTCCATCCTTGCACAGTTTGTTATTCTTCTAGGTAACATAGTTAGTAACAAATCCAAATTGCTGCTCTCTTTGTAGGCAAGCAAGGCTTTGTTGCAACTGCAATTCTTACTTCTTCTTGAAATGTAGGGACGACAGTACATTCCATCACATCCATCTAGTGTACACAGGTAGGTCCATTGTGGCGGGCAGGCGAGCGGGCGGGCTGCTTTATTGGCTGTTTGCTGTTCCCCTACTCCACTCCACTATTTGACTGTTGTGCTGCATCAATCAATCAATCAATCAATCAATCAATCAATCAATCAATCAATCAATCAATCAATCAATCAGTGGCTGGCTCAGGTGCAGCTCTTTAACTTACCTAAAAGGGAGGGCGGAGAGAAGACAAGGAAGGTGAATGAGGTGTTCCAATGTGAAATGCCGGAAACACAGAAACACAGACGACACACAACAAGAGGTGGCAATCTATTCATTAATTGCATTTAATCAATGAGCTCATTACTCACTCATGCATTGTCCAACAGGTGTTGAAATAATGGGATTAAAAGGGGAGATCCCTTCAGAAAGACAAGAAACAATAGCAAAGACAAAAAACACTTTTGGAATCTGCTTTTAGTCAACACATAAGGAAAGGGTGCACCGGTCCTGGAAATACTGCATACCAGGTCAATGCGTGAGAGTGGACAGAGCAAGCTCTATTTCCATCTCCCTGTTCTAAAAATCCATTTAATATATGGTCCCCAGATAGGGGACGTATCAGATATTAAACTGATAAGAACAGATACTACACTTGATCTTAGCCAAAAGGCCGAGAAGCGATAACCCGAACGAGGCCGCGCGTTGCCCGAGCTTGCCCGATACTGCTGTTCAGCCCATTGCAGCGATTCAGCCTACTTCTAGGCAATTCCATGGGGCCCTGCAGGCTCACACACTCACAGCTACACGGGAGGTGAATAAAGGCCGGAGAGGAAGCAAGACAGGATTTGCTTCTTTTGCTTGCACCACAATGCAGTGCTGAAAGAGGAGGAATCTACATAAAAAACGCCTTACTGGCAACGCCCAAATGCCTGCTGCCATGCAGATAAACACTGGCAGCGGCAGCAATGCATGCCCACAGCCACCCCCTTGTTCCTTCACACCTTGTATCAGCTGTAATCCAGTCCAGTCCAGTGCTGCCTGCTGAGCAGCACTGACCAACACTGCCTGGGCCCAGGCTTTTATCTCTGAGGCCCCATTATGATGTCAGAAAGCTGGCTCTGGAATCCTGAGGGCTCCACTATGACACGTGCAAAGTTCCGTCTGAACTTTATATAAGACGGCGAGGCTCAGTCAGTCACTCAGTGTTGCCTGAGAGGGCAACACTGCAACAGCCGGCCGCCAGGCTGTCTTTTTTTTGCACAGCTAGTTGCCTCCAGGAGGCCACAAGAGGGAGACAAGGGACTGCAAAATGGAAAATAGGCATCCACCAACTTTACAGACAACTTCTCCTTGCTCCTACAACCTCCATCCTTGCACAGTTTGTTATTCTTCTAGGTAACATAGTAACAAATCCAAATTGCTGCTCTCTTTGTAGGCAAGCAAGGCTTTGTTGCAACTGCAATTCTTACTTCTTCTTGAAATGTAGGGACGACAGTACATTCCATCACATCCATCTAGTGTACACAGGTAGGTCCATTGTGGCGGGCAGGCGAGCGGGCGGGCTGCTTTATTGGCTGTTTGCTGTTCCCCTACTCCACTCCACTATTTGACTGTTGTGCTGCATCAATCAATCAATCAATCAATCAATCAATCAATCAATCAATCAATCAATCAGTGGCTGGCTCAGGTGCAGCTCTTTAACTTACCTAAAAGGGAGGGCGGAGAGAAGACAAGGAAGGTGAATGAGGTGTTCCAATGTGAAATGCCGGAAACACAGAAACACAGACGACACACAACAAGAGGTGGCAATCTATTCATTAATTGCATTTAATCAATGAGCTCATTATCACTCAAGCATTGTCCAACAGGTGTTGAAATAATGGGATTAAAAGGGGAGATCCCTTCAGAAAGACAGAAACAATAGCAAAGACAAAAAACACTTTTGGAATCTGCTTTTAGTCAACACATAAGGAAAGGGTGCACCGGTCCTGGAAATACTGCAATACCAGGTCAATGCGTGGAGTGGACAGAGCAAGCTCTATTTCCATCTCCCTGTTCTAAAAATCCATTTAATATATGGTCCCCAGATAGGGGACGTATCAGATATTAAACTGATAAGAACAGATACTACACTTGATCTTAGCCAAAAGGCCGAGAAGCGATAACCCGAACGGGCCGCGCGTTGCCCGAGCCTGCCCGATACTGCTGTTCAGCCCTTGCAGCGATTCAGCCTACTTCTAGGCAATTCCATGGGGCCCTGCAGGCTCACACACTCACAGCTACACGGGAGGTGAATAAAGGCCGGAGAGGAAGCCAGACAGGATTTGCTTCTTTTGCTTGCACCACAATGCAGTGCTGAAAGAGGAGGAATCTACATAAAAACGCCTTCCTGGCAACGCCCAAATGCCCTGCTGCCATGCAGATAAACACTGGCAGCGGCAGCAAGTGCATGCCCACAGCCACCCCTTGTTCCTTCACACCTTGTATCAGCTGTAATCCAGTCCAGTCCAGTGCTGCCTGCTGAGCAGCACTGACCAACACTGCCTGGGCCCAGGCTTTTATCTCTGAGGCCCCATTATGATGTCAGAAAGCTGGCTCTGGAATCCTGAGGGCTCCACTATGACACGTGCAAAGTTCCGTCTGAACTTTATATAAGACGGTGAGGCTCAGTCAGTCACTCAGTGTTGCCTGAGAGGGCAACACTGCAACAGCCGGCCGCCAGGCTGTCTTTTTTTTGCACAGCTAGTTGCCTCCAGGAGGCCACAAGAGGGAGACAAGGGACTGCAAAATGGAAAATAGGCATCCACCAACTTTACAGACAACTTCTCCTTGCTCCTACAACCTCCATCCTTGCACAGTTTGTTATTCTTCTAGGTAACATAGTAACAAATCCAAATTGCTGCTCTCTTTGTAGGCAAGCAAGGCTTTGTTGCAACTGCAATTCTTACTTCTTCTTGAAATGTAGGGACGACAGTACATTCCATCACATCCATCTAGTGTACACAGGTAGGTCCATTGTGGCGGGCAGGCGAGCGGGCGGGCTGCTTTATTGGCTGTTTGCTGTTCCCCTACTCCACTCCACTATTTGACTGTTGTGCTGCATCAATCAATCAATCAATCAATCAATCAATCAATCAATCAATCAGTGGCTGGCTCAGGTGCAGCTCTTTAACTTACCTAAAAGGGAGGGCGGAGAGAAGACAAGGAAGGTGAATGAGGTGTTCCAATGTGAAATGCCGGAAACACAGAAACACAGACGACACACAACAAGAGGTGGCAATCTATTCATTAATTGCATTTAATCAATGAGCTCATTATCACTCATGCATTTTCCAACAGGTGTTGAAATAATGGGATTAAAAGGGGAGATCCCTTCAGAAAGACAGAAACAATAGCAAAGACAAAAAACACTTTTGGAATCTGCTTTTAGTCAACACATAAGGAAAGGGTGCACCGGTCCTGGAAATACTGCAATACCAGGTCAATGCGTGGAGTGGACAGAGCAAGCTCTATTTCCATCTCCCTGTTCTAAAAATCCATTTAATATATGGTCCCCAGATAGGGGACGTATCAGATATTAAACTGATAAGAACAGATACTACACTTGATCTTAGCCAAAAGGCCGAGAAGCGATAACCCGAACGGGCCGCGCGTTGCCCGAGCCTGCCCGATACTGCTGTTCAGCCCTTGCAGCGATTCAGCCTACTTCTAGGCAATTCCATGGGGCCCTGCAGGCTCACACACTCACAGCTACACGGGAGGTGAATAAAGGCCGGAGAGGAAGCCAGACAGGATTTGCTTCTTTTGCTTGCACCACAATGCAGTGCTGAAAGAGGAGGAATCTACATAAAAACGCCTTCCTGGCAACGCCCAAATGCCCTGCTGCCATGCAGATAAACACTGGCAGCGGCAGCAAGTGCATGCCCACAGCCACCCCTTGTTCCTTCACACCTTGTATCAGCTGTAATCCAGTCCAGTCCAGTGCTGCCTGCTGAGCAGCACTGACCAACACTGCTTGGGCCCAGGCTTTTATCTCTGAGGCCCCATTATGATGTCAGAAAGCTGGCTCTGGAATCCTGAGGGCTCCACTATGACACGTGCAAAGTTCCGTCTGAACTTTATATAAGACGGTGAGGCTCAGTCAGTCACTCAGTGTTGCCTGAGAGGGCAACACTGCAACAGCCGGCCGCCAGGCTGTCTTTTTTTTGCACAGCTAGTTGCCTCCAGGAGGCCACAAGAGGGAGACAAGGGACTGCAAAATGGAAAATAGGCATCCACCAACTTTACAGACAACTTCTCCTTGCTCCTACAACCTCCATCCTTGCACAGTTTGTTATTCTTCTAGGTAACATAGTAACAAATCCAAATTGCTGCTCTCTTTGTAGGCAAGCAAGGCTTTGTTGCAACTGCAATTCTTACTTCTTCTTGAAATGTAGGGACGACAGTACATTCCATCACATCCATCTAGTGTACACAGGTAGGTCCATTGTGGCGGGCAGGCGAGCGGGCGGGCTGCTTTATTGGCTGTTTGCTGTTCCCCTACTCCACTCCACTATTTGACTGTTGTGCTGCATCAATCAATCAATCAATCAATCAATCAATCAATCAATCAGTGGCTGGCTCAGGTGCAGCTCTTTAACTTACCTAAAAGGGAGGGCGGAGAGAAGACAAGGAAGGTGAATGAGGTGTTCCAATGTGAAATGCCGGAAACACAGAAACACAGACGACACACAACAAGAGGTGGCAATCTATTCATTAATTGCATTTAATCAATGAGCTCATTATCACTCATGCATTGTCCAACAGGTGTTGAAATAATGGGATTAAAAGGGGAGATCCCTTCAGAAAGACAGAAACAATAGCAAAGACAAAAAACACTTTTGGAATCTGCTTTTAGTCAACACATAAGGAAAGGGTGCACCGGTCCTGGAAATACTGCAATACCAGGTCAATGCGTGGAGTGGACAGAGCAAGCTCTATTTCCATCTCCCTGTTCTAAAAATCCATTTAATATATGGTCCCCAGATAGGGGACGTATCAGATATTAAACTGATAAGAACAGATACTACACTTGATCTTAGCCAAAAGGCCGAGAAGCGATAACCCGAACGGGCCGCGCGTTGCCCGAGCCTGCCCGATACTGCTGTTCAGCCCTTGCAGCGATTCAGCCTACTTCTAGGCAATTCCATGGGGCCCTGCAGGCTCACACACTCACAGCTACACGGGAGGTGAATAAAGGCCGGAGAGGAAGCCAGACAGGATTTGCTTCTTTTGCTTGCACCACAATGCAGTGCTGAAAGAGGAGGAATCTACATAAAAACGCCTTCCTTTTTACGCCCAAATGCCCTGCTGCCATGCAGATAAACACTGGCAGCGGCAGCAAGTGCATGCCCACAGCCACCCCTTGTTCCTTCACACCTTGTATCAGCTGTAATCCAGTCCAGTCCAGTGCTGCCTGCTGAGCAGCACTGACCAACACTGCCTGGGCCCAGGCTTTTATCTCTGAGGCCCCATTATGATGTCAGAAAGCTGGCTCTGGAATCCTGAGGGCTCCACTATGACACGTGCAAAGTTCCGTCTGAACTTTATATAAGACGGTGAGGCTCAGTCAGTCACTCAGTGTTGCCTGAGAGGGCAACACTGCAACAGCCGGCCGCCAGGCTGTCTTTTTTTTGCACAGCTAGTTGCCTCCAGGAGGCCACAAGAGGGAGACAAGGGACTGCAAAATGGAAAATAGGCATCCACCAACTTTACAGACAACTTCTCCTTGCTCCTACAACCTCCATCCTTGCACAGTTTGTTATTCTTCTAGGTAACATAGTAACAAATCCAAATTGCTGCTCTCTTTGTAGGCAAGCAAGGCTTTGTTGCAACTGCAATTCTTACTTCTTCTTGAAATGTAGGGACGACAGTACATTCCATCACATCCATCTAGTGTACACAGGTAGGTCCATTGTGGCGGGCAGGCGAGCGGGCGGGCTGCTTTATTGGCTGTTTGCTGTTCCCCTACTCCACTCCACTATTTGACTGTTGTGCTGCATCAATCAATCAATCAATCAATCAATCAATCAATCAATCAATCAATCAATCAATCAATCAGTGGCTGGCTCAGGTGCAGCTCTTTAACTTACCTAAAAGGGAGGGCGGAGAGAAGACAAGGAAGGTGAATGAGGTGTTCCAATGTGAAATGCCGGAAACACAGAAACACAGACGACACACAACAAGAGGTGGCAATCTATTCATTAATTGCATTTAATCAATGAGCTCATTATCACTCATGCATTGTCCAACAGGTGTTGAAATAATGGGATTAAAAGGGGAGATCCCTTCAGAAAGACAGAAACAATAGCAAAGACAAAAAACACTTTTGGAATCTGCTTTTAGTCAACACATAAGGAAAGGGTGCACCGGTCCTGGAAATACTGCAATACCAGGTCAATGCGTGGAGTGGACAGAGCAAGCTCTATTTCCATCTCCCTGTTCTAAAAATCCATTTAATATATGGTCCCCAGATAGGGGACGTATCAGATATTAAACTGATAAGAACAGATACTACACTTGATCTTAGCCAAAAGGCCGAGAAGCGATAACCCGAACGGGCCGCGCGTTGCCCGAGCCTGCCCGATACTGCTGTTCAGCCCTTGCAGCGATTCAGCCTACTTCTAGGCAATTCCATGGGGCCCTGCAGGCTCACACACTCACAGCTACACGGGAGGTGAATAAAGGCCGGAGAGGAAGCCAGACAGGATTTGCTTCTTTTGCTTGCACCACAATGCAGTGCTGAAAGAGGAGGAATCTACATAAAAACGCCTTCCTGGCAACGCCCAAATGCCCTGCTGCCATGCAGATAAACACTGGCAGCGGCAGCAAGTGCATGCCCACAGCCACCCCTTGTTCCTTCACACCTTGTATCAGCTGTAATCCAGTCCAGTCCAGTGCTGCCTGCTGAGCAGCACTGACCAACACTGCCTGGGCCCAGGCTTTTATCTCTGAGGCCCCATTATGATGTCAGAAAGCTGGCTCTGGAATCCTGAGGGCTCCACTATGACACGTGCAAAGTTCCGTCTGAACTTTATATAAGACGGTGAGGCTCAGTCAGTCACTCAGTGTTGCCTGAGAGGGCAACACTGCAACAGCCGGCCGCCAGGCTGTCTTTTTTTTGCACAGCTAGTTGCCTCCAGGAGGCCACAAGAGGGAGACAAGGGACTGCAAAATGGAAAATAGGCATCCACCAACTTTACAGACAACTTCTCCTTGCTCCTACAACCTCCATCCTTGCACAGTTTGTTATTCTTCTAGGTAACATAGTAACAAATCCAAATTGCTGCTCTCTTTGTAGGCAAGCAAGGCTTTGTTGCAACTGCAATTCTTACTTCTTCTTGAAATGTAGGGACGACAGTACATTCCATCACATCCATCTAGTGTACACAGGTAGGTCCATTGTGGCGGGCAGGCGAGCGGGCGGGCTGCTTTATTGGCTGTTTGCTGTTCCCCTACTCCACTCCACTATTTGACTGTTGTGCTGCATCAATCAATCAATCAATCAATCAATCAATCAATCAATCAATCAATCAATCAGTGGCTGGCTCAGGTGCAGCTCTTTAACTTACCTAAAAGGGAGGGCGGAGAGAAGACAAGGAAGGTGAATGAGGTGTTCCAATGTGAAATGCCGGAAACACAGAAACACAGACGACACACAACAAGAGGTGGCAATCTATTCATTAATTGCATTTAATCAATGAGCTCATTATCACTCATGCATTGTCCAACAGGTGTTGAAATAATGGGATTAAAAGGGGAGATCCCTTCAGAAAGACAGAAACAATAGCAAAGACAAAAAACACTTTTGGAATCTGCTTTTAGTCAACACATAAGGAAAGGGTGCACCGGTCCTGGAAATACTGCAATACCAGGTCAATGCGTGGAGTGGACAGAGCAAGCTCTATTTCCATCTCCCTGTTCTAAAAATCCATTTAATATATGGTCCCCAGATAGGGGACGTATCAGATATTAAACTGATAAGAACAGATACTACACTTGATCTTAGCCAAAAGGCCGAGAAGCGATAACCCGAACGGGCCGCGCGTTGCCCGAGCCTGCCCGATACTGCTGTTCAGCCCTTGCAGCGATTCAGCCTACTTCTAGGCAATTCCATGGGGCCCTGCAGGCTCACACACTCACAGCTACACGGGAGGTGAATAAAGGCCGGAGAGGAAGCCAGACAGGATTTGCTTCTTTTGCTTGCACCACAATGCAGTGCTGAAAGAGGAGGAATCTACATAAAAACGCCTTCCTGGCAACGCCCAAATGCCCTGCTGCCATGCAGATAAACACTGGCAGCGGCAGCAAGTGCATGCCCACAGCCACCCCTTGTTCCTTCACACCTTGTATCAGCTGTAATCCAGTCCAGTCCAGTGCTGCCTGCTGAGCAGCACTGACCAACACTGCCTGGGCCCAGGCTTTTATCTCTGAGGCCCCATTATGATGTCAGAAAGCTGGCTCTGGAATCCTGAGGGCTCCACTATGACACGTGCAAAGTTCCGTCTGAACTTTATATAAGACGGTGAGGCTCAGTCAGTCACTCAGTGTTGCCTGAGAGGGCAACACTGCAACAGCCGGCCGCCAGGCTGTCTTTTTTTTGCACAGCTAGTTGCCTCCAGGAGGCCACAAGAGGGAGACAAGGGACTGCAAAATGGAAAATAGGCATCCACCAACTTTACAGACAACTTCTCCTTGCTCCTACAACCTCCATCCTTGCACAGTTTGTTATTCTTCTAGGTAACATAGTAACAAATCCAAATTGCTGCTCTCTTTGTAGGCAAGCAAGGCTTTGTTGCAACTGCAATTCTTACTTCTTCTTGAAATGTAGGGACGACAGTACATTCCATCACATCCATCTAGTGTACACAGGTAGGTCCATTGTGGCGGGCAGGCGAGCGGGCGGGCTGCTTTATTGGCTGTTTGCTGTTCCCCTACTCCACTCCACTATTTGACTGTTGTGCTGCATCAATCAATCAATCAATCAATCAATCAATCAATCAATCAATCAGTGGCTGGCTCAGGTGCAGCTCTTTAACTTACCTAAAAGGGAGGGCGGAGAGAAGACAAGGAAGGTGAATGAGGTGTTCCAATGTGAAATGCCGGAAACACAGAAACACAGACGACACACAACAAGAGGTGGCAATCTATTCATTAATTGCATTTAATCAATGAGCTCATTATCACTCATGCATTGTCCAACAGGTGTTGAAATAATGGGATTAAAAGGGGAGATCCCTTCAGAAAGACAGAAACAATAGCAAAGACAAAAAACACTTTTGGAATCTGCTTTTAGTCAACACATAAGGAAAGGGTGCACCGGTCCTGGAAATACTGCAATACCAGGTCAATGCGTGGAGTGGACAGAGCAAGCTCTATTTCCATCTCCCTGTTCTAAAAATCCATTTAATATATGGTCCCCAGATAGGGGACGTATCAGATATTAAACTGATAAGAACAGATACTACACTTGATCTTAGCCAAAAGGCCGAGAAGTGATAACCCGAACGGGCCGCGCGTTGCCCGAGCCTGCCCGATACTGCTGTTCAGCCCTTGCAGCGATTCAGCCTACTTCTAGGCAATTCCATGGGGCCCTGCAGGCTCACACACTCACAGCTACACGGGAGGTGAATAAAGGCCGGAGAGGAAGCCAGACAGGATTTGCTTCTTTTGCTTGCACCACAATGCAGTGCTGAAAGAGGAGGAATCTACATAAAAACGCCTTCCTGGCAACGCCCAAATGCCCTGCTGCCATGCAGATAAACACTGGCAGCGGCAGCAAGTGCATGCCCACAGCCACCCCTTGTTCCTTCACACCTTGTATCAGCTGTAATCCAGTCCAGTCCAGTGCTGCCTGCTGAGCAGCACTGACCAACACTGCCTGGGCCCAGGCTTTTATCTCTGAGGCCCCATTATGATGTCAGAAAGCTGGCTCTGGAATCCTGAGGGCTCCACTATGACACGTGCAAAGTTCCGTCTGAACTTTATATAAGACGGTGAGGCTCAGTCAGTCACTCAGTGTTGCCTGAGAGGGCAACACTGCAACAGCCGGCCGCCAGGCTGTCTTTTTTTTGCACAGCTAGTTGCCTCCAGGAGGCCACAAGAGGGAGACAAGGGACTGCAAAATGGAAAATAGGCATCCACCAACTTTACAGACAACTTCTCCTTGCTCCTACAACCTCCATCCTTGCACAGTTTGTTATTCTTCTAGGTAACATAGTAACAAATCCAAATTGCTGCTCTCTTTGTAGGCAAGCAAGGCTTTGTTGCAACTGCAATTCTTACTTCTTCTTGAAATGTAGGGACGACAGTACATTCCATCACATCCATCTAGTGTACACAGGTAGGTCCATTGTGGCGGGCAGGCGAGCGGGCGGGCTGCTTTATTGGCTGTTTGCTGTTCCCCTACTCCACTCCACTATTTGACTGTTGTGCTGCATCAATCAATCAATCAATCAATCAATCAATCAATCAATCAATCAATCAATCAATCAGTGGCTGGCTCAGGTGCAGCTCTTTAACTTACCTAAAAGGGAGGGCGGAGAGAAGACAAGGAAGGTGAATGAGGTGTTCCAATGTGAAATGCCGGAAACACAGAAACACAGACGACACACAACAAGAGGTGGCAATCTATTCATTAATTGCATTTAATCAATGAGCTCATTATCACTCATGCATTGTCCAACAGGTGTTGAAATAATGGGATTAAAAGGGGAGATCCCTTCAGAAAGACAGAAACAATAGCAAAGACAAAAAACACTTTTGGAATCTGCTTTTAGTCAACACATAAGGAAAGGGTGCACCGGTCCTGGAAATACTGCAATACCAGGTCAATGCGTGGAGTGGACAGAGCAAGCTCTATTTCCATCTCCCTGTTCTAAAAATCCATTTAATATATGGTCCCCAGATAGGGGACGTATCAGATATTAAACTGATAAGAACAGATACTACACTTGATCTTAGCCAAAAGGCCGAGAAGCGATAACCCGAACGGGCCGCGCGTTGCCCGAGCCTGCCCGATACTGCTGTTCAGCCCTTGCAGCGATTCAGCCTACTTCTAGGCAATTCCATGGGGCCCTGCAGGCTCACACACTCACAGCTACACGGGAGGTGAATAAAGGCCGGAGAGGAAGCCAGACAGGATTTGCTTCTTTTGCTTGCACCACAATGCAGTGCTGAAAGAGGAGGAATCTACATAAAAACGCCTTCCTGGCAACGCCCAAATGCCCTGCTGCCATGCAGATAAACACTGGCAGCGGCAGCAAGTGCATGCCCACAGCCACCCCTTGTTCCTTCACACCTTGTATCAGCTGTAATCCAGTCCAGTCCAGTGCTGCCTGCTGAGCAGCACTGACCAACACTGCCTGGGCCCAGGCTTTTATCTCTGAGGCCCCATTATGATGTCAGAAAGCTGGCTCTGGAATCCTGAGGGCTCCACTATGACACGTGCAAAGTTCCGTCTGAACTTTATATAAGACGGTGAGGCTCAGTCAGTCACTCAGTGTTGCCTGAGAGGGCAACACTGCAACAGCCGGCCGCCAGGCTGTCTTTTTTTTGCACAGCTAGTTGCCTCCAGGAGGCCACAAGAGGGAGACAAGGGACTGCAAAATGGAAAATAGGCATCCACCAACTTTACAGACAACTTCTCCTTGCTCCTACAACCTCCATCCTTGCACAGTTTGTTATTCTTCTAGGTAACATAGTAACAAATCCAAATTGCTGCTCTCTTTGTAGGCAAGCAAGGCTTTGTTGCAACTGCAATTCTTACTTCTTCTTGAAATGTAGGGACGACAGTACATTCCATCACATCCATCTAGTGTACACAGGTAGGTCCATTGTGGCGGGCAGGCGAGCGGGCGGGCTGCTTTATTGGCTGTTTGCTGTTCCCCTACTCCACTCCACTATTTGACTGTTGTGCTGCATCAATCAATCAATCAATCAATCAATCAATCAATCAATCAATCAATCAGTGGCTGGCTCAGGTGCAGCTCTTTAACTTACCTAAAAGGGAGGGCGGAGAGAAGACAAGGAAGGTGAATGAGGTGTTCCAATGTGAAATGCCGGAAACACAGAAACACAGACGACACACAACAAGAGGTGGCAATCTATTCATTAATTGCATTTAATCAATGAGCTCATTATCACTCATGCATTGTCCAACAGGTGTTGAAATAATGGGATTAAAAGGGGAGATCCCTTCAGAAAGACAGAAACAATAGCAAAGACAAAAAACACTTTTGGAATCTGCTTTTAGTCAACACATAAGGAAAGGGTGCACCGGTCCTGGAAATACTGCAATACCAGGTCAATGCGTGGAGTGGACAGAGCAAGCTCTATTTCCATCTCCCTGTTCTAAAAATCCATTTAATATATGGTCCCCAGATAGGGGACGTATCAGATATTAAACTGATAAGAACAGATACTACACTTGATCTTAGCCAAAAGGCCGAGAAGCGATAACCCGAACGGGCCGCGCGTTGCCCGAGCCTGCCCGATACTGCTGTTCAGCCCTTGCAGCGATTCAGCCTACTTCTAGGCAATTCCATGGGGCCCTGCAGGCTCACACACTCACAGCTACACGGGAGGTGAATAAAGGCCGGAGAGGAAGCCAGACAGGATTTGCTTCTTTTGCTTGCACCACAATGCAGTGCTGAAAGAGGAGGAATCTACATAAAAACGCCTTCCTGGCAACGCCCAAATGCCCTGCTGCCATGCAGATAAACACTGGCAGCGGCAGCAAGTGCATGCCCACAGCCACCCCTTGTTCCTTCACACCTTGTATCAGCTGTAATCCAGTCCAGTCCAGTGCTGCCTGCTGAGCAGCACTGACCAACACTGCCTGGGCCCAGGCTTTTATCTCTGAGGCCCCATTATGATGTCAGAAAGCTGGCTCTGGAATCCTGAGGGCTCCACTATGACACGTGCAAAGTTCCGTCTGAACTTTATATAAGACGGTGAGGCTCAGTCAGTCACTCAGTGTTGCCTGAGAGGGCAACACTGCAACAGCCGGCCGCCAGGCTGTCTTTTTTTTGCACAGCTAGTTGCCTCCAGGAGGCCACAAGAGGGAGACAAGGGACTGCAAAATGGAAAATAGGCATCCACCAACTTTACAGATAACTTCTCCTTGCTCCTACAACCTCCATCCTTGCACAGTTTGTTATTCTTCTAGGTAACATAGTAACAAATCCAAATTGCTGCTCTCTTTGTAGGCAAGCAAGGCTTTGTTGCAACTGCAATTCTTACTTCTTCTTGAAATGTAGGGACGACAGTACATTCCATCACATCCATCTAGTGTACACAGGTAGGTCCATTGTGGCGGGCAGGCGAGCGGGCGGGCTGCTTTATTGGCTGTTTGCTGTTCCCCTACTCCACTCCACTATTTGACTGTTGTGCTGCATCAATCAATCAATCAATCAATCAATCAATCAATCAATCAGTGGCTGGCTCAGGTGCAGCTCTTTAACTTACCTAAAAGGGAGGGCGGAGAGAAGACAAGGAAGGTGAATGAGGTGTTCCAATGTGAAATGCCGGAAACACAGAAACACAGACGACACACAACAAGAGGTGGCAATCTATTCATTAATTGCATTTAATCAATGAGCTCATTATCACTCATGCATTGTCCAACAGGTGTTGAAATAATGGGATTAAAAGGGGAGATCCCTTCAGAAAGACAGAAACAATAGCAAAGACAAAAAACACTTTTGGAATCTGCTTTTAGTCAACACATAAGGAAAGGGTGCACCGGTCCTGGAAATACTGCAATACCAGGTCAATGCGTGGAGTGGACAGAGCAAGCTCTATTTCCATCTCCCTGTTCTAAAAATCCATTTAATATATGGTCCCCAGATAGGGGACGTATCAGATATTAAACTGATAAGAACAGATACTACACTTGATCTTAGCCAAAAGGCCGAGAAGCGATAACCCGAACGGGCCGCGCGTTGCCCGAGCCTGCCCGATACTGCTGTTCAGCCCTTGCAGCGATTCAGCCTACTTCTAGGCAATTCCATGGGGCCCTGCAGGCTCACACACTCACAGCTACACGGGAGGTGAATAAAGGCCGGAGAGGAAGCCAGACAGGATTTGCTTCTTTTGCTTGCACCACAATGCAGTGCTGAAAGAGGAGGAATCTACATAAAAACGCCTTCCTGGCAACGCCCAAATGCCCTGCTGCCATGCAGATAAACACTGGCAGCGGCAGCAAGTGCATGCCCACAGCCACCCCTTGTTCCTTCACACCTTGTATCAGCTGTAATCCAGTCCAGTCCAGTGCTGCCTGCTGAGCAGCACTGACCAACACTGCCTGGGCCCAGGCTTTTATCTCTGAGGCCCCATTATGATGTCAGAAAGCTGGCTCTGGAATCCTGAGGGCTCCACTATGACACGTGCAAAGTTCCGTCTGAACTTTATATAAGACGGTGAGGCTCAGTCAGTCACTCAGTGTTGCCTGAGAGGGCAACACTGCAACAGCCGGCCGCCAGGCTGTCTTTTTTTTGCACAGCTAGTTGCCTCCAGGAGGCCACAAGAGGGAGACAAGGGACTGCAAAATGGAAAATAGGCATCCACCAACTTTACAGACAACTTCTCCTTGCTCCTACAACCTCCATCCTTGCACAGTTTGTTATTCTTCTAGGTAACATAGTAACAAATCCAAATTGCTGCTCTCTTTGTAGGCAAGCAAGGCTTTGTTGCAACTGCAATTCTTACTTCTTCTTGAAATGTAGGGACGACAGTACATTCCATCACATCCATCTAGTGTACACAGGTAGGTCCATTGTGGCGGGCAGGCGAGCGGGCGGGCTGCTTTATTGGCTGTTTGCTGTTCCCCTACTCCACTCCACTATTTGACTGTTGTGCTGCATCAATCAATCAATCAATCAATCAATCAATCAATCAATCAATCAATCAATCAATCAATCAGTGGCTGGCTCAGGTGCAGCTCTTTAACTTACCTAAAAGGGAGGGCGGAGAGAAGACAAGGAAGGTGAATGAGGTGTTCCAATGTGAAATGCCGGAAACACAGAAACACAGACGACACACAACAAGAGGTGGCAATCTATTCATTAATTGCATTTAATCAATGAGCTCATTATCACTCATGCATTGTCCAACAGGTGTTGAAATAATGGGATTAAAAGGGGAGATCCCTTCAGAAAGACAGAAACAATAGCAAAGACAAAAAACACTTTTGGAATCTGCTTTTAGTCAACACATAAGGAAAGGGTGCACCGGTCCTGGAAATACTGCAATACCAGGTCAATGCGTGGAGTGGACAGAGCAAGCTCTATTTCCATCTCCCTGTTCTAAAAATCCATTTAATATATGGTCCCCAGATAGGGGACGTATCAGATATTAAACTGATAAGAACAGATACTACACTTGATCTTAGCCAAAAGGCCGAGAAGCGATAACCCGAACGGGCCGCGCGTTGCCCGAGCCTGCCCGATACTGCTGTTCAGCCCTTGCAGCGATTCAGCCTACTTCTAGGCAATTCCATGGGGCCCTGCAGGCTCACACACTCACAGCTACACGGGAGGTGAATAAAGGCCGGAGAGGAAGCCAGACAGGATTTGCTTCTTTTGCTTGCACCACAATGCAGTGCTGAAAGAGGAGGAATCTACATAAAAACGCCTTCCTGGCAACGCCCAAATGCCCTGCTGCCATGCAGATAAACACTGGCAGCGGCAGCAAGTGCATGCCCACAGCCACCCCTTGTTCCTTCACACCTTGTATCAGCTGTAATCCAGTCCAGTCCAGTGCTGCCTGCTGAGCAGCACTGACCAACACTGCTTGGGCCCAGGCTTTTATCTCTGAGGCCCCATTATGATGTCAGAAAGCTGGCTCTGGAATCCTGAGGGCTCCACTATGACACGTGCAAAGTTCCGTCTGAACTTTATATAAGACGGTGAGGCTCAGTCAGTCACTCAGTGTTGCCTGAGAGGGCAACACTGCAACAGCCGGCCGCCAGGCTGTCTTTTTTTTGCACAGCTAGTTGCCTCCAGGAGGCCACAAGAGGGAGACAAGGGACTGCAAAATGGAAAATAGGCATCCACCAACTTTACAGACAACTTCTCCTTGCTCCTACAACCTCCATCCTTGCACAGTTTGTTATTCTTCTAGGTAACATAGTAACAAATCCAAATTGCTGCTCTCTTTGTAGGCAAGCAAGGCTTTGTTGCAACTGCAATTCTTACTTCTTCTTGAAATGTAGGGACGACAGTACATTCCATCACATCCATCTAGTGTACACAAGTAGGTCCATTGTGGCGGGCAGGCGAGCGGGCGGGCTGCTTTATTGGCTGTTTGCTGTTCCCCTACTCCACTCCACTATTTGACTGTTGTGCTGCATCAATCAATCAATCAATCAATCAATCAATCAATCAATCAATCAATCAATCAATCAATCAGTGGCTGGCTCAGGTGCAGCTCTTTAACTTACCTAAAAGGGAGGGCGGAGAGAAGACAAGGAAGGTGAATGAGGTGTTCCAATGTGAAATGCCGGAAACACAGAAACACAGACGACACACAACAAGAGGTGGCAATCTATTCATTAATTGCATTTAATCAATGAGCTCATTATCACTCATGCATTGTCCAACAGGTGTTGAAATAATGGGATTAAAAGGGGAGATCCCTTCAGAAAGACAGAAACAATAGCAAAGACAAAAAACACTTTTGGAATCTGCTTTTAGTCAACACATAAGGAAAGGGTGCACCGGTCCTGGAAATACTGCAATACCAGGTCAATGCGTGGAGTGGACAGAGCAAGCTCTATTTCCATCTCCCTGTTCTAAAAATCCATTTAATATATGGTCCCCAGATAGGGGACGTATCAGATATTAAACTGATAAGAACAGATACTACACTTGATCTTAGCCAAAAGGCCGAGAAGCGATAACCCGAACGGGCCGCGCGTTGCCCGAGCCTGCCCGATACTGCTGTTCAGCCCTTGCAGCGATTCAGCCTACTTCTAGGCAATTCCATGGGGCCCTGCAGGCTCACACACTCACAGCTACACGGGAGGTGAATAAAGGCCGGAGAGGAAGCCAGACAGGATTTGCTTCTTTTGCTTGCACCACAATGCAGTGCTGAAAGAGGAGGAATCTACATAAAAACGCCTTCCTGGCAACGCCCAAATGCCCTGCTGCCATGCAGATAAACACTGGCAGCGGCAGCAAGTGCATGCCCACAGCCACCCCTTGTTCCTTCACACCTTGTATCAGCTGTAATCCAGTCCAGTCCAGTGCTGCCTGCTGAGCAGCACTGACCAACACTGCTTGGGCCCAGGCTTTTATCTCTGAGGCCCCATTATGATGTCAGAAAGCTGGCTCTGGAATCCTGAGGGCTCCACTATGACACGTGCAAAGTTCCGTCTGAACTTTATATAAGACGGTGAGGCTCAGTCAGTCACTCAGTGTTGCCTGAGAGGGCAACACTGCAACAGCCGGCCGCCAGGCTGTCTTTTTTTTGCACAGCTAGTTGCCTCCAGGAGGCCACAAGAGGGAGACAAGGGACTGCAAAATGGAAAATAGGCATCCACCAACTTTACAGACAACTTCTCCTTGCTCCTACAACCTCCATCCTTGCACAGTTTGTTATTCTTCTAGGTAACATAGTAACAAATCCAAATTGCTGCTCTCTTTGTAGGCAAGCAAGGCTTTGTTGCAACTGCAATTCTTACTTCTTCTTGAAATGTAGGGACGACAGTACATTCCATCACATCCATCTAGTGTACACAAGTAGGTCCATTGTGGCGGGCAGGCGAGCGGGCGGGCTGCTTTATTGGCTGTTTGCTGTTCCCCTACTCCACTCCACTATTTGACTGTTGTGCTGCATCAATCAATCAATCAATCAATCAATCAATCAATCAATCAATCAATCAGTGGCTGGCTCAGGTGCAGCTCTTTAACTTACCTAAAAGGGAGGGCGGAGAGAAGACAAGGAAGGTGAATGAGGTGTTCCAATGTGAAATGCCGGAAACACAGAAACACAGACGACACACAACAAGAGGTGGCAATCTATTCATTAATTGCATTTAATCAATGAGCTCATTATCACTCATGCATTGTCCAACAGGTGTTGAAATAATGGGATTAAAAGGGGAGATCCCTTCAGAAAGACAGAAACAATAGCAAAGACAAAAAACACTTTTGGAATCTGCTTTTAGTCAACACATAAGGAAAGGGTGCACCGGTCCTGGAAATACTGCAATACCAGGTCAATGCGTGGAGTGGACAGAGCAAGCTCTATTTCCATCTCCCTGTTCTAAAAATCCATTTAATATATGGTCCCCAGATAGGGGACGTATCAGATATTAAACTGATAAGAACAGATACTACACTTGATCTTAGCCAAAAGGCCGAGAAGCGATAACCCGAACGGGCCGCGCGTTGCCCGAGCCTGCCCGATACTGCTGTTCAGCCCTTGCAGCGATTCAGCCTACTTCTAGGCAATTCCATGGGGCCCTGCAGGCTCACACACTCACAGCTACACGGGAGGTGAATAAAGGCCGGAGAGGAAGCCAGACAGGATTTGCTTCTTTTGCTTGCACCACAATGCAGTGCTGAAAGAGGAGGAATCTACATAAAAACGCCTTCCTGGCAACGCCCAAATGCCCTGCTGCCATGCAGATAAACACTGGCAGCGGCAGCAAGTGCATGCCCACAGCCACCCCTTGTTCCTTCACACCTTGTATCAGCTGTAATCCAGTCCAGTCCAGTGCTGCCTGCTGAGCAGCACTGACCAACACTGCCTGGGCCCAGGCTTTTATCTCTGAGGCCCCATTATGATGTCAGAAAGCTGGCTCTGGAATCCTGAGGGCTCCACTATGACACGTGCAAAGTTCCGTCTGAACTTTATATAAGACGGTGAGGCTCAGTCAGTCACTCAGTGTTGCCTGAGAGGGCAACACTGCAACAGCCGGCCGCCAGGCTGTCTTTTTTTTGCACAGCTAGTTGCCTCCAGGAGGCCACAAGAGGGAGACAAGGGACTGCAAAATGGAAAATAGGCATCCACCAACTTTACAGACAACTTCTCCTTGCTCCTACAACCTCCATCCTTGCACAGTTTGTTATTCTTCTAGGTAACATAGTAACAAATCCAAATTGCTGCTCTCTTTGTAGGCAAGCAAGGCTTTGTTGCAACTGCAATTCTTACTTCTTCTTGAAATGTAGGGACGACAGTACATTCCATCACATCCATCTAGTGTACACAGGTAGGTCCATTGTGGCGGGCAGGCGAGCGGGCGGGCTGCTTTATTGGCTGTTTGCTGTTCCCCTACTCCACTCCACTATTTGACTGTTGTGCTGCATCAATCAATCAATCAATCAATCAATCAATCAATCAATCAATCAATCAATCAGTGGCTGGCTCAGGTGCAGCTCTTTAACTTACCTAAAAGGGAGGGCGGAGAGAAGACAAGGAAGGTGAATGAGGTGTTCCAATGTGAAATGCCGGAAACACAGAAACACAGACGACACACAACAAGAGGTGGCAATCTATTCATTAATTGCATTTAATCAATGAGCTCATTATCACTCATGCATTGTCCAACAGGTGTTGAAATAATGGGATTAAAAGGGGAGATCCCTTCAGAAAGACAGAAACAATAGCAAAGACAAAAAACACTTTTGGAATCTGCTTTTAGTCAACACATAAGGAAAGGGTGCACCGGTCCTGGAAATACTGCAATACCAGGTCAATGCGTGGAGTGGGACAGAGCAAGCTCTATTTCCATCTCCCTGTTCTAAAAATCCATTTAATATATGGTCCCCAGATAGGGGACGTATCAGATATTAAACTGATAAGAACAGATACTACACTTGATCTTAGCCAAAAGGCCGAGAAGCGATAACCCGAACGGGCCGCGCGTTGCCCGAGCCTGCCCGATACTGCTGTTCAGCCCTTGCAGCGATTCAGCCTACTTCTAGGCAATTCCATGGGGGCCCTGCAGGCTCACACACTCACAGCTACACGGGAGGTGAATAAAGGCCGGAGAGGAAGCCAGACAGGATTTGCTTCTTTTGCTTGCACCACAATGCAGTGCTGAAAGAGGAGGAATCTACATAAAAACGCCTTCCTGGCAACGCCCAAATGCCCTGCTGCCATGCAGATAAACACTGGCAGCGGCAGCAAGTGCATGCCCACAGCCACCCCTTGTTCCTTCACACCTTGTATCAGCTGTAATCCAGTCCAGTCCAGTGCTGCCTGCTGAGCAGCACTGACCAACACTGCCTGGGCCCAGGCTTTTATCTCTGAGGCCCCATTATGATGTCAGAAAGCTGGCTCTGGAATCCTGAGGGCTCCACTATGACACGTGCAAAGTTCCGTCTGAACTTTATATAAGACGGTGAGGCTCAGTCAGTCACTCAGTGTTGCCTGAGAGGGCAACACTGCAACAGCCGGCCGCCAGGCTGTCTTTTTTTTGCACAGCTAGTTGCCTCCAGGAGGCCACAAGAGGGAGACAAGGGACTGCAAAATGGAAAATAGGCATCCACCAACTTTACAGACAACTTCTCCTTGCTCCTACAACCTCCATCCTTGCACAGTTTGTTATTCTTCTAGGTAACATAGTAACAAATCCAAATTGCTGCTCTCTTTGTAGGCAAGCAAGGCTTTGTTGCAACTGCAATTCTTACTTCTTCTTGAAATGTAGGGACGACAGTACATTCCATCACATCCATCTAGTGTACACAGGTAGGTCCATTGTGGCGGGCAGGCGAGCGGGCGGGCTGCTTTATTGGCTGTTTGCTGTTCCCCTACTCCACTCCACTATTTGACTGTTGTGCTGCATCAATCAATCAATCAATCAATCAATCAATCAATCAATCAATCAATCAATCAATCAGTGGCTGGCTCAGGTGCAGCTCTTTAACTTACCTAAAAGGGAGGGCGGAGAGAAGACAAGGAAGGTGAATGAGGTGTTCCAATGTGAAATGCCGGAAACACAGAAACACAGACGACACACAACAAGAGGTGGCAATCTATTCATTAATTGCATTTAATCAATGAGCTCATTATCACTCATGCATTGTCCAACAGGTGTTGAAATAATGGGATTAAAAGGGGAGATCCCTTCAGAAAGACAGAAACAATAGCAAAGACAAAAAACACTTTTGGAATCTGCTTTTAGTCAACACATAAGGAAAGGGTGCACCGGTCCTGGAAATACTGCAATACCAGGTCAATGCGTGGAGTGGACAGAGCAAGCTCTATTTCCATCTCCCTGTTCTAAAAATCCATTTAATATATGGTCCCCAGATAGGGGGACGTATCAGATATTAAACTGATAAGAACAGATACTACACTTGATCTTAGCCAAAAGGCCGAGAAGCGATAACCCGAACGGGCCGCGCGTTGCCCGAGCCTGCCCGATACTGCTGTTCAGCCCTTGCAGCGATTCAGCCTACTTCTAGGCAATTCCATGGGGCCCTGCAGGCTCACACACTCACAGCTACACGGGAGGTGAATAAAGGCCGGAGAGGAAGCCAGACAGGATTTGCTTCTTTTGCTTGCACCACAATGCAGTGCTGAAAGAGGAGGAATCTACATAAAAACGCCTTCCTGGCAACGCCCAAATGCCCTGCTGCCATGCAGATAAACACTGGCAGCGGCAGCAAGTGCATGCCCACAGCCACCCCTTGTTCCTTCACACCTTGTATCAGCTGTAATCCAGTCCAGTCCAGTGCTGCCTGCTGAGCAGCACTGACCAACACTGCCTGGGCCCAGGCTTTTATCTCTGAGGCCCCATTATGATGTCAGAAAGCTGGCTCTGGAATCCTGAGGGCTCCACTATGACACGTGCAAAGTTCCGTCTGAACTTTATATAAGACGGTGAGGCTCAGTCAGTCACTCAGTGTTGCCTGAGAGGGCAACACTGCAACAGCCGGCCGCCAGGCTGTCTTTTTTTTGCACAGCTAGTTGCCTCCAGGAGGCCACAAGAGGGAGACAAGGGACTGCAAAATGGAAAATAGGCATCCACCAACTTTACAGACAACTTCTCCTTGCTCCTACAACCTCCATCCTTGCACAGTTTGTTATTCTTCTAGGTAACATAGTAACAAATCCAAATTGCTGCTCTCTTTGTAGGCAAGCAAGGCTTTGTTGCAACTGCAATTCTTACTTCTTCTTGAAATGTAGGGACGACAGTACATTCCATCACATCCATCTAGTGTACACAGGTAGGTCCATTGTGGCGGGCAGGCGAGCGGGCGGGCTGCTTTATTGGCTGTTTGCTGTTCCCCTACTCACTCCACTATTTGACTGTTGTGCTGCATCAATCAATCAATCAATCAATCAATCAATCAATCAATCAATCAATCAATCAGTGGCTGGCTCAGGTGCAGCTCTTTAACTTACCTAAAAGGGAGGGCGGAGAGAAGACAAGGAAGGTGAATGAGGTGTTCCAATGTGAAATGCCGGAAACACAGAAACACAGACGACACACAACAAGAGGTGGCAATCTATTCATTAATTGCATTTAATCAATGAGCTCATTATCACTCATGCATTGTCCAACAGGTGTTGAAATAATGGGATTAAAAGGGGAGATCCCTTCAGAAAGACAGAAACAATAGCAAAGACAAAAAACACTTTTGGAATCTGCTTTTAGTCAACACATAAGGAAAGGGTGCACCGGTCCTGGAAATACTGCAATACCAGGTCAATGCGTGGAGTGGACAGAGCAAGCTCTATTTCCATCTCCCTGTTCTAAAAATCCATTTAATATATGGTCCCCAGATAGGGGACGTATCAGATATTAAACTGATAAGAACAGATACTACACTTGATCTTAGCCAAAAGGCCGAGAAGCGATAACCCGAACGGGCCGCGCGTTGCCCGAGCCTGCCCGATACTGCTGTTCAGCCCTTGCAGCGATTCAGCCTACTTCTAGGCAATTCCATGGGGCCCTGCAGGCTCACACACTCACAGCTACACGGGAGGTGAATAAGGCCGGAGAGGAAGCCAGACAGGATTTGCTTCTTTTGCTTGCACCACAATGCAGTGCTGAAAGAGGAGGAATCTACATAAAAACGCCTTCCTGGCAACGCCCAAATGCCCTGCTGCCATGCAGATAAACACTGGCAGCGGCAGCAAGTGCATGCCCACAGCCACCCCTTGTTCCTTCACACCTTGTATCAGCTGTAATCCAGTCCAGTCCAGTGCTGCCTGCTGAGCAGCACTGACCAACACTGCCTGGGCCCAGGCTTTTATCTCTGAGGCCCCATTATGATGTCAGAAAGCTGGCTCTGGAATCCTGAGGGCTCCACTATGACACGTGCAAAGTTCCGTCTGAACTTTATATAAGACGGTGAGGCTCAGTCAGTCACTCAGTGTTGCCTGAGAGGGCAACACTGCAACAGCTGGCCGCCAGGCTGTCTTTTTTTTGCACAGCTAGTTGCCTCCAGGAGGCCACAAGAGGGAGACAAGGGACTGCAAAATGGAAAATAGGCATCCACCAACTTTACAGACAACTTCTCCTTGCTCCTACAACCTCCATCCTTGCACAGTTTGTTATTCTTCTAGGTAACATAGTAACAAATCCAAATTGCTGCTCTCTTTGTAGGCAAGCAAGGCTTTGTTGCAACTGCAATTCTTACTTCTTCTTGAAATGTAGGGACGACAGTACATTCCATCACATCATCTAGTGTACACAGGTAGGTCCATTGTGGCGGGCAGGCGAGCGGGCGGGCTGCTTTATTGGCTGTTTGCTGTTCCCCTACTCCACTCCACTATTTGACTGTTGTGCTGCATCAATCAATCAATCAATCAATCAATCAATCAATCAATCAATCAATCAGTGGCTGGCTCAGGTGCAGCTCTTTAACTTACCTAAAAGGGAGGGCGGAGAGAAGACAAGGAAGGTGAATGAGGTGTTCCAATGTGAAATGCCGGAAACACAGAAACACAGACGACACACAACAAGAGGTGGCAATCTATTCATTAATTGCATTTAATCAATGAGCTCATTATCACTCATGCATTGTCCAACAGGTGTTGAAATAATGGGATTAAAAGGGGAGATCCCTTCAGAAAGACAGAAACAATAGCAAAGACAAAAAACACTTTTGGAATCTGCTTTTAGTCAACACATAAGGAAAGGGTGCACCGGTCCTGGAAATACTGCAATACCAGGTCAATGCGTGGAGTGGACAGAGCAAGCTCTATTTCCATCTCCCTGTTCTAAAAATCCATTTAATATATGGTCCCCAGATAGGGGACGTATCAGATATTAAACTGATAAGAACAGATACTACACTTGATCTTAGCCAAAAGGCCGAGAAGCGATAACCCGAACGGGCCGCGCGTTGCCCGAGTCTGCCCGATACTGCTGTTCAGCCCTTGCAGCGATTCAGCCTACTTCTAGGCAATTCCATGGGGCCCTGCAGGCTCACACACTCACAGCTACACGGGAGGTGAATAAAGGCCGGAGAGGAAGCCAGACAGGATTTGCTTCTTTTGCTTGCACCACAATGCAGTGCTGAAAGAGGAGGAATCTACATAAAAACGCCTTCCTGGCAACGCCCAAATGCCCTGCTGCCATGCAGATAAACACTGGCAGCGGCAGCAAGTGCATGCCCACAGCCACCCCTTGTTCCTTCACACCTTGTATCAGCTGTAATCCAGTCCAGTCCAGTGCTGCCTGCTGAGCAGCACTGACCAACACTGCCTGGGCCCAGGCTTTTATCTCTGAGGCCCCATTATGATGTCAGAAAGCTGGCTCTGGAATCCTGAGGGCTCCACTATGACACGTGCAAAGTTCCGTCTGAACTTTATATAAGACGGTGAGGCTCAGTCAGTCACTCAGTGTTGCCTGAGAGGGCAACACTGCAACAGCCGGCCGCCAGGCTGTCTTTTTTTTGCACAGCTAGTTGCCTCCAGGAGGCCACAAGAGGGAGACAAGGGACTGCAAAATGGAAAATAGGCATCCACCAACTTTACAGACAACTTCTCCTTGCTCCTACAACCTCCATCCTTGCACAGTTTGTTATTCTTCTAGGTAACATAGTAACAAATCCAAATTGCTGCTCTCTTTGTAGGCAAGCAAGGCTTTGTTGCAACTGCAATTCTTACTTCTTCTTGAAATGTAGGGACGACAGTACATTCCATCACATCCATCTAGTGTACACAGGTAGGTCCATTGTGGCGGGCAGGCGAGCGGGCGGGCTGCTTTATTGGCTGTTTGCTGTTCCCCTACTCCACTCCACTATTTGACTGTTGTGCTGCATCAATCAATCAATCAATCAATCAATCAATCAATCAATCAATCAATCAATCAATCAATCAGTGGCTGGCTCAGGTGCAGCTCTTTAACTTACCTAAAAGGGAGGGCGGAGAGAAGACAAGGAAGGTGAATGAGGTGTTCCAATGTGAAATGCCGGAAACACAGAAACACAGACGACACACAACAAGAGGTGGCAATCTATTCATTAATTGCATTTAATCAATGAGCTCATTATCACTCATGCATTGTCCAACAGGTGTTGAAATAATGGGATTAAAAGGGGAGATCCCTTCAGAAAGACAGAAACAATAGCAAAGACAAAAAACACTTTTGGAATCTGCTTTTAGTCAACACATAAGGAAAGGGTGCACCGGTCCTGGAAATACTGCAATACCAGGTCAATGCGTGGAGTGGACAGAGCAAGCTCTATTTCCATCTCCCTGTTCTAAAAATCCATTTAATATATGGTCCCCAGATAGGGGACGTATCAGATATTAAACTGATAAGAACAGATACTACACTTGATCTTAGCCAAAAGGCCGAGAAGCGATAACCCGAACGGGCCGCGCGTTGCCCGAGCCTGCCCGATACTGCTGTTCAGCCCTTGCAGCGATTCAGCCTACTTCTAGGCAATTCCATGGGGCCCTGCAGGCTCACACACTCACAGCTACACGGGAGGTGAATAAAGGCCGGAGAGGAAGCCAGACAGGATTTGCTTCTTTTGCTTGCACCACAATGCAGTGCTGAAAGAGGAGGAATCTACATAAAAACGCCTTCCTGGCAACGCCCAAATGCCCTGCTGCCATGCAGATAAACACTGGCAGCGGCAGCAAGTGCATGCCCACAGCCACCCCTTGTTCCTTCACACCTTGTATCAGCTGTAATCCAGTCCAGTCCAGTGCTGCCTGCTGAGCAGCACTGACCAACACTGCCTGGGCCCAGGCTTTTATCTCTGAGGCCCCATTATGATGTCAGAAAGCTGGCTCTGGAATCCTGAGGGCTCCACTATGACACGTGCAAAGTTCCGTCTGAACTTTATATAAGACGGTGAGGCTCAGTCAGTCACTCAGTGTTGCCTGAGAGGGCAACACTGCAACAGCCGGCCGCCAGGCTGTCTTTTTTTTGCACAGCTAGTTGCCTCCAGGAGGCCACAAGAGGGAGACAAGGGACTGCAAAATGGAAAATAGGCATCCACCAACTTTACAGACAACTTCTCCTTGCTCCTACAACCTCCATCCTTGCACAGTTTGTTATTCTTCTAGGTAACATAGTAACAAATCCAAATTGCTGCTCTCTTTGTAGGCAAGCAAGGCTTTGTTGCAACTGCAATTCTTACTTCTTCTTGAAATGTAGGGACGACAGTACATTCCATCACATCCATCTAGTGTACACAGGTAGGTCCATTGTGGCGGGCAGGCGAGCGGGCGGGCTGCTTTATTGGCTGTTTGCTGTTCCCCTACTCCACTCCACTATTTGACTGTTGTGCTGCATCAATCAATCAATCAATCAATCAATCAATCAATCAATCAATCAGTGGCTGGCTCAGGTGCAGCTCTTTAACTTACCTAAAAGGGAGGGCGGAGAGAAGACAAGGAAGGTGAATGAGGTGTTCCAATGTGAAATGCCGGAAACACAGAAACACAGACGACACACAACAAGAGGTGGCAATCTATTCATTAATTGCATTTAATCAATGAGCTCATTATCACTCATGCATTGTCCAACAGGTGTTGAAATAATGGGATTAAAAGGGGAGATCCCTTCAGAAAGACAGAAACAATAGCAAAGACAAAAAACACTTTTGGAATCTGCTTTTAGTCAACACATAAGGAAAGGGTGCACCGGTCCTGGAAATACTGCAATACCAGGTCAATGCGTGGAGTGGACAGAGCAAGCTCTATTTCCATCTCCCTGTTCTAAAAATCCATTTAATATATGGTCCCCAGATAGGGGACGTATCAGATATTAAACTGATAAGAACAGATACTACACTTGATCTTAGCCAAAAGGCCGAGAAGCGATAACCCGAACGGGCCGCGCGTTGCCCGAGCCTGCCCGATACTGCTGTTCAGCCCTTGCAGCGATTCAGCCTACTTCTAGGCAATTCCATGGGGCCCTGCAGGCTCACACACTCACAGCTACACGGGAGGTGAATAAAGGCCGGAGAGGAAGCCAGACAGGATTTGCTTCTTTTGCTTGCACCACAATGCAGTGCTGAAAGAGGAGGAATCTACATAAAAACGCCTTCCTGGCAACGCCCAAATGCCCTGCTGCCATGCAGATAAACACTGGCAGCGGCAGCAAGTGCATGCCCACAGCCACCCCTTGTTCCTTCACACCTTGTATCAGCTGTAATCCAGTCCAGTCCAGTGCTGCCTGCTGAGCAGCACTGACCAACACTGCCTGGGCCCAGGCTTTTATCTCTGAGGCCCCATTATGATGTCAGAAAGCTGGCTCTGGAATCCTGAGGGCTCCACTATGACACGTGCAAAGTTCCGTCTGAACTTTATATAAGACGGTGAGGCTCAGTCAGTCACTCAGTGTTGCCTGAGAGGGCAACACTGCAACAGCCGGCCGCCAGGCTGTCTTTTTTTTGCACAGCTAGTTGCCTCCAGGAGGCCACAAGAGGGAGACAAGGGACTGCAAAATGGAAAATAGGCATCCACCAACTTTACAGACAACTTCTCCTTGCTCCTACAACCTCCATCCTTGCACAGTTTGTTATTCTTCTAGGTAACATAGTAACAAATCCAAATTGCTGCTCTCTTTGTAGGCAAGCAAGGCTTTGTTGCAACTGCAATTCTTACTTCTTCTTGAAATGTAGGGACGACAGTACATTCCATCACATCCATCTAGTGTACACAGGTAGGTCCATTGTGGCGGGCAGGCGAGCGGGCGGGCTGCTTTATTGGCTGTTTGCTGTTCCCCTACTCCACTCCACTATTTGACTGTTGTGCTGCATCAATCAATCAATCAATCAATCAATCAATCAATCAATCAATCAATCAATCAGTGGCTGGCTCAGGTGCAGCTCTTTAACTTACCTAAAAGGGAGGGCGGAGAGAAGACAAGGAAGGTGAATGAGGTGTTCCAATGTGAAATGCCGGAAACACAGAAACACAGACGACACACAACAAGAGGTGGCAATCTATTCATTAATTGCATTTAATCAATGAGCTCATTATCACTCATGCATTGTCCAACAGGTGTTGAAATAATGGGATTAAAAGGGGAGATCCCTTCAGAAAGACAGAAACAATAGCAAAGACAAAAAACACTTTTGGAATCTGCTTTTAGTCAACACATAAGGAAAGGGTGCACCGGTCCTGGAAATACTGCAATACCAGGTCAATGCGTGGAGTGGACAGAGCAAGCTCTATTTCCATCTCCCTGTTCTAAAAATCCATTTAATATATGGTCCCCAGATAGGGGACGTATCAGATATTAAACTGATAAGAACAGATACTACACTTGATCTTAGCCAAAAGGCCGAGAAGCGATAACCCGAACGGGCCGCGCGTTGCCCGAGCCTGCCCGATACTGCTGTTCAGCCCTTGCAGCGATTCAGCCTACTTCTAGGCAATTCCATGGGGCCCTGCAGGCTCACACACTCACAGCTACACGGGAGGTGAATAAAGGCCGGAGAGGAAGCCAGACAGGATTTGCTTCTTTTGCTTGCACCACAATGCAGTGCTGAAAGAGGAGGAATCTACATAAAAACGCCTTCCTGGCAACGCCCAAATGCCCTGCTGCCATGCAGATAAACACTGGCAGCGGCAGCAAGTGCATGCCCACAGCCACCCCTTGTTCCTTCACACCTTGTATCAGCTTTAATCCAGTCCAGTCCAGTGCTGCCTGCTGAGCAGCACTGACCAACACTGCCTGGGCCCAGGCTTTTATCTCTGAGGCCCCATTATGATGTCAGAAAGCTGGCTCTGGAATCCTGAGGGCTCCACTATGACACGTGCAAAGTTCCGTCTGAACTTTATATAAGACGGTGAGGCTCAGTCAGTCACTCAGTGTTGCCTGAGAGGGCAACACTGCAACAGCCGGCCGCCAGGCTGTCTTTTTTTTGCACAGCTAGTTGCCTCCAGGAGGCCACAAGAGGGAGACAAGGGACTGCAAAATGGAAAATAGGCATCCACCAACTTTACAGACAACTTCTCCTTGCTCCTACAACCTCCATCCTTGCACAGTTTGTTATTCTTCTAGGTAACATAGTAACAAATCCAAATTGCTGCTCTCTTTGTAGGCAAGCAAGGCTTTGTTGCAACTGCAATTCTTACTTCTTCTTGAAATGTAGGGACGACAGTACATTCCATCACATCCATCTAGTGTACACAGGTAGGTCCATTGTGGCGGGCAGGCGAGCGGGCGGGCTGCTTTATTGGCTGTTTGCTGTTCCCCTACTCCACTCCACTATTTGACTGTTGTGCTGCATCAATCAATCAATCAATCAATCAATCAATCAATCAATCAATCAATCAATCAATCAATCAGTGGCTGGCTCAGGTGCAGCTCTTTAACTTACCTAAAAGGGAGGGCGGAGAGAAGACAAGGAAGGTGAATGAGGTGTTCCAATGTGAAATGCCGGAAACACAGAAACACAGACGACACACAACAAGAGGTGGCAATCTATTCATTAATTGCATTTAATCAATGAGCTCATTATCACTCATGCATTGTCCAACAGGTGTTGAAATAATGGGATTAAAAGGGGAGATCCCTTCAGAAAGACAGAAACAATAGCAAAGACAAAAAACACTTTTGGAATCTGCTTTTAGTCAACACATAAGGAAAGGGTGCACCGGTCCTGGAAATACTGCAATACCAGGTCAATGCGTGGAGTGGACAGAGCAAGCTCTATTTCCATCTCCCTGTTCTAAAAATCCATTTAATATATGGTCCCCAGATAGGGGACGTATCAGATATTAAACTGATAAGAACAGATACTACACTTGATCTTAGCCAAAAGGCCGAGAAGCGATAACCCGAACGGGCCGCGCGTTGCCCGAGCCTGCCCGATACTGCTGTTCAGCCCTTGCAGCGATTCAGCCTACTTCTAGGCAATTCCATGGGGCCCTGCAGGCTCACACACTCACAGCTACACGGGAGGTGAATAAAGGCCGGAGAGGAAGCCAGACAGGATTTGCTTCTTTTGCTTGCACCACAATGCAGTGCTGAAAGAGGAGGAATCTACATAAAAACGCCTTCCTGGCAACGCCCAAATGCCCTGCTGCCATGCAGATAAACACTGGCAGCGGCAGCAAGTGCATGCCCACAGCCACCCCTTGTTCCTTCACACCTTGTATCAGCTGTAATCCAGTCCAGTCCAGTGCTGCCTGCTGAGCAGCACTGACCAACACTGCCTGGGCCCAGGCTTTTATCTCTGAGGCCCCATTATGATGTCAGAAAGCTGGCTCTGGAATCCTGAGGGCTCCACTATGACACGTGCAAAGTTCCGTCTGAACTTTATATAAGACGGTGAGGCTCAGTCAGTCACTCAGTGTTGCCTGAGAGGGCAACACTGCAACAGCCGGCCGCCAGGCTGTCTTTTTTTTGCACAGCTAGTTGCCTCCAGGAGGCCACAAGAGGGAGACAAGGGACTGCAAAATGGAAAATAGGCATCCACCAACTTTACAGACAACTTCTCCTTGCTCCTACAACCTCCATCCTTGCACAGTTTGTTATTCTTCTAGGTAACATAGTAACAAATCCAAATTGCTGCTCTCTTTGTAGGCAAGCAAGGCTTTGTTGCAACTGCAATTCTTACTTCTTCTTGAAATGTAGGGACGACAGTACATTCCATCACATCCATCTAGTGTACACAGGTAGGTCCATTGTGGCGGGCAGGCGAGCGGGCGGGCTGCTTTATTGGCTGTTTGCTGTTCCCCTACTCCACTCCACTATTTGACTGTTGTGCTGCATCAATCAATCAATCAATCAATCAATCAATCAATCAATCAATCAATCAATCAATCAATCAATCAGTGGCTGGCTCAGGTGCAGCTCTTTAACTTACCTAAAAGGGAGGGCGGAGAGAAGACAAGGAAGGTGAATGAGGTGTTCCAATGTGAAATGCCGGAAACACAGAAACACAGACGACACACAACAAGAGGTGGCAATCTATTCATTAATTGCATTTAATCAATGAGCTCATTATCACTCATGCATTGTCCAACAGGTGTTGAAATAATGGGATTAAAAGGGGAGATCCCTTCAGAAAGACAGAAACAATAGCAAAGACAAAAAACACTTTTGGAATCTGCTTTTAGTCAACACATAAGGAAAGGGTGCACCGGTCCTGGAAATACTGCAATACCAGGTCAATGCGTGGAGTGGACAGAGCAAGCTCTATTTCCATCTCCCTGTTCTAAAAATCCATTTAATATATGGTCCCCAGATAGGGGACGTATCAGATATTAAACTGATAAGAACAGATACTACACTTGATCTTAGCCAAAAGGCCGAGAAGCGATAACCCGAACGGGCCGCGCGTTGCCCGAGCCTGCCCGATACTGCTGTTCAGCCCTTGCAGCGATTCAGCCTACTTCTAGGCAATTCCATGGGGCCCTGCAGGCTCACACACTCACAGCTACACGGGAGGTGAATAAAGGCCGGAGAGGAAGCCAGACAGGATTTGCTTCTTTTGCTTGCACCACAATGCAGTGCTGAAAGAGGAGGAATCTACATAAAAACGCCTTCCTGGCAACGCCCAAATGCCCTGCTGCCATGCAGATAAACACTGGCAGCGGCAGCAAGTGCATGCCCACAGCCACCCCTTGTTCCTTCACACCTTGTATCAGCTGTAATCCAGTCCAGTCCAGTGCTGCCTGCTGAGCAGCACTGACCAACACTGCCTGGGCCCAGGCTTTTATCTCTGAGGCCCCATTATGATGTCAGAAAGCTGGCTCTGGAATCCTGAGGGCTCCACTATGACACGTGCAAAGTTCCGTCTGAACTTTATATAAGACGGTGAGGCTCAGTCAGTCACTCAGTGTTGCCTGAGAGGGCAACACTGCAACAGCCGGCCGCCAGGCTGTCTTTTTTTTGCACAGCTAGTTGCCTCCAGGAGGCCACAAGAGGGAGACAAGGGACTGCAAAATGGAAAATAGGCATCCACCAACTTTACAGACAACTTCTCCTTGCTCCTACAACCTCCATCCTTGCACAGTTTGTTATTCTTCTAGGTAACATAGTAACAAATCCAAATTGCTGCTCTCTTTGTAGGCAAGCAAGGCTTTGTTGCAACTGCAATTCTTACTTCTTCTTGAAATGTAGGGACGACAGTACATTCCATCACATCCATCTAGTGTACACAGGTAGGTCCATTGTGGCGGGCAGGCGAGCGGGCGGGCTGCTTTATTGGCTGTTTGCTGTTCCCCTACTCCACTCCACTATTTGACTGTTGTGCTGCATCAATCAATCAATCAATCAATCAATCAATCAATCAATCAATCAATCAATCAATCAATCAATCAATCAGTGGCTGGCTCAGGTGCAGCTCTTTAACTTACCTAAAAGGGAGGGCGGAGAGAAGACAAGGAAGGTGAATGAGGTGTTCCAATGTGAAATGCCGGAAACACAGAAACACAGACGACACACAACAAGAGGTGGCAATCTATTCATTAATTGCATTTAATCAATGAGCTCATTATCACTCATGCATTGTCCAACAGGTGTTGAAATAATGGGATTAAAAGGGGAGATCCCTTCAGAAAGACAGAAACAATAGCAAAGACAAAAAACACTTTTGGAATCTGCTTTTAGTCAACACATAAGGAAAGGGTGCACCGGTCCTGGAAATACTGCAATACCAGGTCAATGCGTGGAGTGGACAGAGCAAGCTCTATTTCCATCTCCATTTAATATATGGTCCCCAGATAGGGGACGTATCAGATATTAAACTGATAAGAACAGATACTACACTTGATCTTAGCCAAAAGGCCGAGAAGCGATAACCCGAACGGGCCGCGCGTTGCCCGAGCCTGCCCGATACTGCTGTTCAGCCCTTGCAGCGATTCAGCCTACTTCTAGGCAATTCCATGGGGCCCTGCAGGCTCACACACTCACAGCTACACGGGAGGTGAATAAAGGCCGGAGAGGAAGCCAGACAGGATTTGCTTCTTTTGCTTGCACCACAATGCAGTGCTGAAAGAGGAGGAATCTACATAAAAACGCCTTCCTGGCAACGCCCAAATGCCCTGCTGCCATGCAGATAAACACTGGCAGCGGCAGCAAGTGCATGCCCACAGCCACCCCTTGTTCCTTCACACCTTGTATCAGCTGTAATCCAGTCCAGTCCAGTGCTGCCTGCTGAGCAGCACTGACCAACACTGCCTGGGCCCAGGCTTTTATCTCTGAGGCCCCATTATGATGTCAGAAAGCTGGCTCTGGAATCCTGAGGGCTCCACTATGACACGTGCAAAGTTCCGTCTGAACTTTATATAAGACGGTGAGGCTCAGTCAGTCACTCAGTGTTGCCTGAGAGGGCAACACTGCAACAGCCGGCCGCCAGGCTGTCTTTTTTTTGCACAGCTAGTTGCCTCCAGGAGGCCACAAGAGGGAGACAAGGGACTGCAAAATGGAAAATAGGCATCCACCAACTTTACAGACAAGTTCTCCTTGCTCCTACAACCTCCATCCTTGCACAGTTTGTTATTCTTCTAGGTAACATAGTAACAAATCCAAATTGCTGCTCTCTTTGTAGGCAAGCAAGGCTTTGTTGCAACTGCAATTCTTACTTCTTCTTGAAATGTAGGGACGACAGTACATTCCATCACATCCATCTAGTGTACACAGGTAGGTCCATTGTGGCGGGCAGGCGAGCGGGCGGGCTGCTTTATTGGCTGTTTGCTGTTCCCCTACTCCACTCCACTATTTGACTGTTGTGCTGCATCAATCAATCAATCAATCAATCAATCAATCAATCAATCAATCAATCAATCAATCAATCAATCAATCAATCAGTGGCTGGCTCAGGTGCAGCTCTTTAACTTACCTAAAAGGGAGGGCGGAGAGAAGACAAGGAAGGTGAATGAGGTGTTCCAATGTGAAATGCCGGAAACACAGAAACACAGACGACACACAACAAGAGGTGGCAATCTATTCATTAATTGCATTTAATCAATGAGCTCATTATCACTCATGCATTGTCCAACAGGTGTTGAAATAATGGGATTAAAAGGGGAGATCCCTTCAGAAAGACAGAAACAATAGCAAAGACAAAAAACACTTTTGGAATCTGCTTTTAGTCAACACATAAGGAAAGGGTGCACTGGTCCTGGAAATACTGCAATACCAGGTCAATGCGTGGAGTGGACAGAGCAAGCTCTATTTCCATCTCCCTGTTCTAAAAATCCATTTAATATATGGTCCCCAGATAGGGGACGTATCAGATATTAAACTGATAAGAACAGATACTACACTTGATCTTAGCCAAAAGGCCGAGAAGCG
Organism: Rhinoderma darwinii; assembly: GCF_050947455.1. NCBI lineage: Eukaryota > Metazoa > Chordata > Amphibia > Anura > Rhinodermatidae > Rhinoderma > Rhinoderma darwinii. The sequence goes on from NW_027461773.1 coordinate 431,440, forward strand.
ATAACCCGAACGGGCCGCGCGTTGCCCGAGCCTGCCCGATACTGCTGTTCAGCCCTTGCAGCGATTAAGCCTACTTCTAGGCAATTCCATGGGGCCCTGCAGGCTCACACACTCACAGCTACACGGGAGGTGAATAAAGGCCGGAGAGGAAGCCAGACAGGATTTGCTTCTTTTGCTTGCACCACAATGCAGTGCTGAAAGAGGAGGAATCTACATAAAAACGCCTTCCTGGCAACGCCCAAATGCCCTGCTGCCATGCAGATAAACACTGGCAGCGGCAGCAAGTGCATGCCCACAGCCACCCCTTGTTCCTTCACACCTTGTATCAGCTGTAATCCAGTCCAGTCCAGTGCTGCCTGCTGAGCAGCACTGACCAACACTGCCTGGGCCCAGGCTTTTATCTCTGAGGCCCCATTATGATGTCAGAAAGCTGGCTCTGGAATCCTGAGGGCTCCACTATGACACGTGCAAAGTTCCGTCTGAACTTTATATAAGACGGTGAGGCTCAGTCAGTCACTCAGTGTTGCCTGAGAGGGCAACACTGCAACAGCCGGCCGCCAGGCTGTCTTTTTTTTGCACAGCTAGTTGCCTCCAGGAGGCCACAAGAGGGAGACAAGGGACTGCAAAATGGAAAATAGGCATCCACCAACTTTACAGACAACTTCTCCTTGCTCCTACAACCTCCATCCTTGCACAGTTTGTTATTCTTCTAGGTAACATAGTAACAAATCCAAATTGCTGCTCTCTTTGTAGGCAAGCAAGGCTTTGTTGCAACTGCAATTCTTACTTCTTCTTGAAATGTAGGGACGACAGTACATTCCATCACATCCATCTAGTGTACACAGGTAGGTCCATTGTGGCGGGCAGGCGAGCGGGCGGGCTGCTTTATTGGCTGTTTGCTGTTCCCCTACTCCACTCCACTATTTGACTGTTGTGCTGCATCAATCAATCAATCAATCAATCAATCAATCAATCAATCAATCAATCAATCAATCAATCAATCAATCAGTGGCTGGCTCAGGTGCAGCTCTTTAACTTACCTAAAAGGGAGGGCGGAGAGAAGACAAGGAAGGTGAATGAGGTGTTCCAATGTGAAATGCCGGAAACACAGAAACACAGACGACACACAACAAGAGGTGGCAATCTATTCATTAATTGCATTTAATCAATGAGCTCATTATCACTCATGCATTGTCCAACAGGTGTTGAAATAATGGGATTAAAAGGGGAGATCCCTTCAGAAAGACAGAAACAATAGCAAAGACAAAAAACACTTTTGGAATCTGCTTTTAGTCAACACATAAGGAAAGGGTGCACCGGTCCTGGAAATACTGCAATACCAGGTCAATGCGTGGAGTGGACAGAGCAAGCTCTATTTCCATCTCCCTGTTCTAAAAATCCATTTAATATATGGTCCCCAGATAGGGGACGTATCAGATATTAAACTGATAAGAACAGATACTACACTTGATCTTAGCCAAAAGGCCGAGAAGCGATAACCCGAACGGGCCGCGCGTTGCCCGAGCCTGCCCGATACTGCTGTTCAGCCCTTGCAGCGATTAAGCCTACTTCTAGGCAATTCCATGGGGCCCTGCAGGCTCACACACTCACAGCTACACGGGAGGTGAATAAAGGCCGGAGAGGAAGCCAGACAGGATTTGCTTCTTTTGCTTGCACCACAATGCAGTGCTGAAAGAGGAGGAATCTACATAAAAACGCCTTCCTGGCAACGCCCAAATGCCCTGCTGCCATGCAGATAAACACTGGCAGCGGCAGCAAGTGCATGCCCACAGCCACCCCTTGTTCCTTCACACCTTGTATCAGCTGTAATCCAGTCCAGTCCAGTGCTGCCTGCTGAGCAGCACTGACCAACACTGCCTGGGCCCAGGCTTTTATCTCTGAGGCCCCATTATGATGTCAGAAAGCTGGCTCTGGAATCCTGAGGGCTCCACTATGACACGTGCAAAGTTCCGTCTGAACTTTATATAAGACGGTGAGGCTCAGTCAGTCACTCAGTGTTGCCTGAGAGGGCAACACTGCAACAGCCGGCCGCCAGGCTGTCTTTTTTTTGCACAGCTAGTTGCCTCCAGGAGGCCACAAGAGGGAGACAAGGGACTGCAAAATGGAAAATAGGCATCCACCAACTTTACAGACAACTTCTCCTTGCTCCTACAACCTCCATCCTTGCACAGTTTGTTATTCTTCTAGGTAACATAGTAACAAATCCAAATTGCTGCTCTCTTTGTAGGCAAGCAAGGCTTTGTTGCAACTGCAATTCTTACTTCTTCTTGAAATGTAGGGACGACAGTACATTCCATCACATCCATCTAGTGTACACAGGTAGGTCCATTGTGGCGGGCAGGCGAGCGGGCGGGCTGCTTTATTGGCTGTTTGCTGTTCCCCTACTCCACTCCACTATTTGACTGTTGTGCTGCATCAATCAATCAATCAATCAATCAATCAATCAATCAATCAATCAATCAATCAATCAGTGGCTGGCTCAGGTGCAGCTCTTTAACTTACCTAAAAGGGAGGGCGGAGAGAAGACAAGGAAGGTGAATGAGGTGTTCCAATGTGAAATGCCGGAAACACAGAAACACAGACGACACACAACAAGAGGTGGCAATCTATTCATTAATTGCATTTAATCAATGAGCTCATTATCACTCATGCATTGTCCAACAGGTGTTGAAATAATGGGATTAAAAGGGGAGATCCCTTCAGAAAGACAGAAACAATAGCAAAGACAAAAAACACTTTTGGAATCTGCTTTTAGTCAACACATAAGGAAAGGGTGCACCGGTCCTGGAAATACTGCAATACCAGGTCAATGCGTGGAGTGGACAGAGCAAGCTCTATTTCCATCTCCCTGTTCTAAAAATCCATTTAATATATGGTCCCCAGATAGGGGACGTATCAGATATTAAACTGATAAGAACAGATACTACACTTGATCTTAGCCAAAAGGCCGAGAAGCGATAACCCGAACGGGCCGCGCGTTGCCCGAGCCTGCCCGATACTGCTGTTCAGCCCTTGCAGCGATTCAGCCTACTTCTAGGCAATTCCATGGGGCCCTGCAGGCTCACACACTCACAGCTACACGGGAGGTGAATAAAGGCCGGAGAGGAAGCCAGACAGGATTTGCTTCTTTTGCTTGCACCACAATGCAGTGCTGAAAGAGGAGGAATCTACATAAAAACGCCTTCCTGGCAACGCCCAAATGCCCTGCTGCCATGCAGATAAACACTGGCAGCGGCAGCAAGTGCATGCCCACAGCCACCCCTTGTTCCTTCACACCTTGTATCAGCTGTAATCCAGTCCAGTCCAGTGCTGCCTGCTGAGCAGCACTGACCAACACTGCCTGGGCCCAGGCTTTTATCTCTGAGGCCCCATTATGATGTCAGAAAGCTGGCTCTGGAATCCTGAGGGCTCCACTATGACACGTGCAAAGTTCCGTCTGAACTTTATATAAGACGGTGAGGCTCAGTCAGTCACTCAGTGTTGCCTGAGAGGGCAACACTGCAACAGCCGGCCGCCAGGCTGTCTTTTTTTTTGCACAGCTAGTTGCCTCCAGGAGGCCACAAGAGGGAGACAAGGGACTGCAAAATGGAAAATAGGCATCCACCAACTTTACAGACAACTTCTCCTTGCTCCTACAACCTCCATCCTTGCACAGTTTGTTATTCTTCTAGGTAACATAGTAACAAATCCAAATTGCTGCTCTCTTTGTAGGCAAGCAAGGCTTTGTTGCAACTGCAATTCTTACTTCTTCTTGAAATGTAGGGACGACAGTACATTCCATCACATCCATCTAGTGTACACAGGTAGGTCCATTGTGGCGGGCAGGCGAGCGGGCGGGCTGCTTTATTGGCTGTTTGCTGTTCCCCTACTCCACTCCACTATTTGACTGTTGTGCTGCATCAATCAATCAATCAATCAATCAATCAATCAATCAATCAATCAGTGGCTGGCTCAGGTGCAGCTCTTTAACTTACCTAAAAGGGAGGGCGGAGAGAAGACAAGGAAGGTGAATGAGGTGTTCCAATGTGAAATGCCGGAAACACAGAAACACAGACGACACACAACAAGAGGTGGCAATCTATTCATTAATTGCATTTAATCAATGAGCTCATTATCACTCATGCATTGTCCAACAGGTGTTGAAATAATGGGATTAAAAGGGGAGATCCCTTCAGAAAGACAGAAACAATAGCAAAGACAAAAAACACTTTTGGAATCTGCTTTTAGTCAACACATAAGGAAAGGGTGCACCGGTCCTGGAAATACTGCAATACCAGGTCAATGCGTGGAGTGGACAGAGCAAGCTCTATTTCCATCTCCCTGTTCTAAAAATCCATTTAATATATGGTCCCCAGATAGGGGACGTATCAGATATTAAACTGATAAGAACAGATACTACACTTGATCTTAGCCAAAAGGCCGAGAAGCGATAACCCGAACGGGCCGCGCGTTGCCCGAGCCTGCCCGATACTGCTGTTCAGCCCTTGCAGCGATTCAGCCTACTTCTAGGCAATTCCATGGGGCCCTGCAGGCTCACACACTCACAGCTACACGGGAGGTGAATAAAGGCCGGAGAGGAAGCCAGACAGGATTTGCTTCTTTTGCTTGCACCACAATGCAGTGCTGAAAGAGGAGGAATCTACATAAAAACGCCTTCCTGGCAACGCCCAAATGCCCTGCTGCCATGCAGATAAACACTGGCAGCGGCAGCAAGTGCATGCCCACAGCCACCCCTTGTTCCTTCACACCTTGTATCAGCTGTAATCCAGTCCAGTCCAGTGCTGCCTGCTGAGCAGCACTGACCAACACTGCCTGGGCCCAGGCTTTTATCTCTGAGGCCCCATTATGATGTCAGAAAGCTGGCTCTGGAATCCTGAGGGCTCCACTATGACACGTGCAAAGTTCCGTCTGAACTTTATATAAGACGGTGAGGCTCAGTCAGTCACTCAGTGTTGCCTGAGAGGGCAACACTGCAACAGCCGGCCGCCAGGCTGTCTTTTTTTTGCACAGCTAGTTGCCTCCAGGAGGCCACAAGAGGGAGACAAGGGACTGCAAAATGGAAAATAGGCATCCACCAACTTTACAGACAAGTTCTCCTTGCTCCTACAACCTCCATCCTTGCACAGTTTGTTATTCTTCTAGGTAACATAGTAACAAATCCAAATTGCTGCTCTCTTTGTAGGCAAGCAAGGCTTTGTTGCAACTGCAATTCTTACTTCTTCTTGAAATGTAGGGACGACAGTACATTCCATCACATCCATCTAGTGTACACAGGTAGGTCCATTGTGGCGGGCAGGCGAGCGGGCGGGCTGCTTTATTGGCTGTTTGCTGTTCCCCTACTCCACTCCACTATTTGACTGTTGTGCTGCATCAATCAATCAATCAATCAATCAATCAATCAATCAATCAATCAATCAATCAATCAGTGGCTGGCTCAGGTGCAGCTCTTTAACTTACCTAAAAGGGAGGGCGGAGAGAAGACAAGGAAGGTGAATGAGGTGTTCCAATGTGAAATGCCGGAAACACAGAAACACAGACGACACACAACAAGAGGTGGCAATCTATTCATTAATTGCATTTAATCAATGAGCTCATTATCACTCATGCATTGTCCAACAGGTGTTGAAATAATGGGATTAAAAGGGGAGATCCCTTCAGAAAGACAGAAACAATAGCAAAGACAAAAAACACTTTTGGAATCTGCTTTTAGTCAACACATAAGGAAAGGGTGCACTGGTCCTGGAAATACTGCAATACCAGGTCAATGCGTGGAGTGGACAGAGCAAGCTCTATTTCCATCTCCCTGTTCTAAAAATCCATTTAATATATGGTCCCCAGATAGGGGACGTATCAGATATTAAACTGATAAGAACAGATACTACACTTGATCTTAGCCAAAAGGCCGAGAAGCGATAACCCGAACGGGCCGCGCGTTGCCCGAGCCTGCCCGATACTGCTGTTCAGCCCTTGCAGCGATTAAGCCTACTTCTAGGCAATTCCATGGGGCCCTGCAGGCTCACACACTCACAGCTACACGGGAGGTGAATAAAGGCCGGAGAGGAAGCCAGACAGGATTTGCTTCTTTTGCTTGCACCACAATGCAGTGCTGAAAGAGGAGGAATCTACATAAAAACGCCTTCCTGGCAACGCCCAAATGCCCTGCTGCCATGCAGATAAACACTGGCAGCGGCAGCAAGTGCATGCCCACAGCCACCCCTTGTTCCTTCACACCTTGTATCAGCTGTAATCCAGTCCAGTCCAGTGCTGCCTGCTGAGCAGCACTGACCAACACTGCCTGGGCCCAGGCTTTTATCTCTGAGGCCCCATTATGATGTCAGAAAGCTGGCTCTGGAATCCTGAGGGCTCCACTATGACACGTGCAAAGTTCCGTCTGAACTTTATATAAGACGGTGAGGCTCAGTCAGTCACTCAGTGTTGCCTGAGAGGGCAACACTGCAACAGCCGGCCGCCAGGCTGTCTTTTTTTTGCACAGCTAGTTGCCTCCAGGAGGCCACAAGAGGGAGACAAGGGACTGCAAAATGGAAAATAGGCATCCACCAACTTTACAGACAACTTCTCCTTGCTCCTACAACCTCCATCCTTGCACAGTTTGTTATTCTTCTAGGTAACATAGTAACAAATCCAAATTGCTGCTCTCTTTGTAGGCAAGCAAGGCTTTGTTGCAACTGCAATTCTTACTTCTTCTTGAAATGTAGGGACGACAGTACATTCCATCACATCCATCTAGTGTACACAGGTAGGTCCATTGTGGCGGGCAGGCGAGCGGGCGGGCTGCTTTATTGGCTGTTTGCTGTTCCCCTACTCCACTCCACTATTTGACTGTTGTGCTGCATCAATCAATCAATCAATCAATCAATCAATCAATCAATCAATCAATCAGTGGCTGGCTCAGGTGCAGCTCTTTAACTTACCTAAAAGGGAGGGCGGAGAGAAGACAAGGAAGGTGAATGAGGTGTTCCAATGTGAAATGCCGGAAACACAGAAACACAGACGACACACAACAAGAGGTGGCAATCTATTCATTAATTGCATTTAATCAATGAGCTCATTATCACTCATGCATTGTCCAACAGGTGTTGAAATAATGGGATTAAAAGGGGAGATCCCTTCAGAAAGACAGAAACAATAGCAAAGACAAAAAACACTTTTGGAATCTGCTTTTAGTCAACACATAAGGAAAGGGTGCACCGGTCCTGGAAATACTGCAATACCAGGTCAATGCGTGGAGTGGACAGAGCAAGCTCTATTTCCATCTCCCTGTTCTAAAAATCCATTTAATATATGGTCCCCAGATAGGGGACGTATCAGATATTAAACTGATAAGAACAGATACTACACTTGATCTTAGCCAAAAGGCCGAGAAGCGATAACCCGAACGGGCCGCGCGTTGCCCGAGCCTGCCCGATACTGCTGTTCAGCCCTTGCAGCGATTCAGCCTACTTCTAGGCAATTCCATGGGGCCCTGCAGGCTCACACACTCACAGCTACACGGGAGGTGAATAAAGGCCGGAGAGGAAGCCAGACAGGATTTGCTTCTTTTGCTTGCACCACAATGCAGTGCTGAAAGAGGAGGAATCTACATAAAAACGCCTTCCTGGCAACGCCCAAATGCCCTGCTGCCATGCAGATAAACACTGGCAGCGGCAGCAAGTGCATGCCCACAGCCACCCCTTGTTCCTTCACACCTTGTATCAGCTGTAATCCAGTCCAGTCCAGTGCTGCCTGCTGAGCAGCACTGACCAACACTGCCTGGGCCCAGGCTTTTATCTCTGAGGCCCCATTATGATGTCAGAAAGCTGGCTCTGGAATCCTGAGGGCTCCACTATGACACGTGCAAAGTTCCGTCTGAACTTTATATAAGACGGTGAGGCTCAGTCAGTCACTCAGTGTTGCCTGAGAGGGCAACACTGCAACAGCCGGCCGCCAGGCTGTCTTTTTTTTGCACAGCTAGTTGCCTCCAGGAGGCCACAAGAGGGAGACAAGGGACTGCAAAATGGAAAATAGGCATCCACCAACTTTACAGACAACTTCTCCTTGCTCCTACAACCTCCATCCTTGCACAGTTTGTTATTCTTCTAGGTAACATAGTAACAAATCCAAATTGCTGCTCTCTTTGTAGGCAAGCAAGGCTTTGTTGCAACTGCAATTCTTACTTCTTCTTGAAATGTAGGGACGACAGTACATTCCATCACATCCATCTAGTGTACACAGGTAGGTCCATTGTGGCGGGCAGGCGAGCGGGCGGGCTGCTTTATTGGCTGTTTGCTGTTCCCCTACTCCACTCCACTATTTGACTGTTGTGCTGCATCAATCAATCAATCAATCAATCAATCAATCAATCAATCAATCAATCAATCAATCAATCAGTGGCTGGCTCAGGTGCAGCTCTTTAACTTACCTAAAAGGGAGGGCGGAGAGAAGACAAGGAAGGTGAATGAGGTGTTCCAATGTGAAATGCCGGAAACACAGAAACACAGACGACACACAACAAGAGGTGGCAATCTATTCATTAATTGCATTTAATCAATGAGCTCATTATCACTCATGCATTGTCCAACAGGTGTTGAAATAATGGGATTAAAAGGGGAGATCCCTTCAGAAAGACAGAAACAATAGCAAAGACAAAAAACACTTTTGGAATCTGCTTTTAGTCAACACATAAGGAAAGGGTGCACCGGTCCTGGAAATACTGCAATACCAGGTCAATGCGTGGAGTGGACAGAGCAAGCTCTATTTCCATCTCCCTGTTCTAAAAATCCATTTAATATATGGTCCCCAGATAGGGGACGTATCAGATATTAAACTGATAAGAACAGATACTACACTTGATCTTAGCCAAAAGGCCGAGAAGCGATAACCCGAACGGGCCGCGCGTTGCCCGAGCCTGCCCGATACTGCTGTTCAGCCCTTGCAGCGATTCAGCCTACTTCTAGGCAATTCCATGGGGCCCTGCAGGCTCACACACTCACAGCTACACGGGAGGTGAATAAAGGCCGGAGAGGAAGCCAGACAGGATTTGCTTCTTTTGCTTGCACCACAATGCAGTGCTGAAAGAGGAGGAATCTACATAAAAACGCCTTCCTGGCAACGCCCAAATGCCCTGCTGCCATGCAGATAAACACTGGCAGCGGCAGCAAGTGCATGCCCACAGCCACCCCTTGTTCCTTCACACCTTGTATCAGCTGTAATCCAGTCCAGTCCAGTGCTGCCTGCTGAGCAGCACTGACCAACACTGCCTGGGCCCAGGCTTTTATCTCTGAGGCCCCATTATGATGTCAGAAAGCTGGCTCTGGAATCCTGAGGGCTCCACTATGACACGTGCAAAGTTCCGTCTGAACTTTATATAAGACGGTGAGGCTCAGTCAGTCACTCAGTGTTGCCTGAGAGGGCAACACTGCAACAGCCGGCCGCCAGGCTGTCTTTTTTTTGCACAGCTAGTTGCCTCCAGGAGGCCACAAGAGGGAGACAAGGGACTGCAAAATGGAAAATAGGCATCCACCAACTTTACAGACAACTTCTCCTTGCTCCTACAACCTCCATCCTTGCACAGTTTGTTATTCTTCTAGGTAACATAGTAACAAATCCAAATTGCTGCTCTCTTTGTAGGCAAGCAAGGCTTTGTTGCAACTGCAATTCTTACTTCTTCTTGAAATGTAGGGACGACAGTACATTCCATCACATCCATCTAGTGTACACAGGTAGGTCCATTGTGGCGGGCAGGCGAGCGGGCGGGCTGCTTTATTGGCTGTTTGCTGTTCCCCTACTCCACTCCACTATTTGATTGTTGTGCTGCATCAATCAATCAATCAATCAATCAATCAATCAATCAATCAATCAATCAGTGGCTGGCTCAGGTGCAGTTCTTTAACTTACCTAAAAGGGAGGGCGGAGAGAAGACAAGGAAGGTGAATGAGGTGTTCCAATGTGAAATGCCGGAAACACAGAAACACAGACGACACACAACAAGAGGTGGCAATCTATTCATTAATTGCATTTAATCAATGAGCTCATTATCACTCATGCATTGTCCAACAGGTGTTGAAATAATGGGATTAAAAGGGGAGATCCCTTCAGAAAGACAGAAACAATAGCAAAGACAAAAAACACTTTTGGAATCTGCTTTTAGTCAACACATAAGGAAAGGGTGCACCGGTCCTGGAAATACTGCAATACCAGGTCAATGCGTGGAGTGGACAGAGCAAGCTCTATTTCCATCTCCCTGTTCTAAAAATCCATTTAATATATGGTCCCCAGATAGGGGACGTATCAGATATTAAACTGATAAGAACAGATACTACACTTGATCTTAGCCAAAAGGCCGAGAAGCGATAACCCGAACGGGCCGCGCGTTGCCCGAGCCTGCCCGATACTGCTGTTCAGCCCTTGCAGCGATTCAGCCTACTTCTAGGCAATTCCATGGGGCCCTGCAGGCTCACACACTCACAGCTACACGGGAGGTGAATAAAGGCCGGAGAGGAAGCCAGACAGGATTTGCTTCTTTTGCTTGCACCACAATGCAGTGCTGAAAGAGGAGGAATCTACATAAAAACGCCTTCCTGGCAACGCCCAAATGCCCTGCTGCCATGCAGATAAACACTGGCAGCGGCAGCAAGTGCATGCCCACAGCCACCCCTTGTTCCTTCACACCTTGTATCAGCTGTAATCCAGTCCAGTCCAGTGCTGCCTGCTGAACAGCACTGACCAACACTGCCTGGGCCCAGGCTTTTATCTCTGAGGCCCCATTATGATGTCAGAAAGCTGGCTCTGGAATCCTGAGGGCTCCACTATGACACGTGCAAAGTTCCGTCTGAACTTTATATAAGACGGTGAGGCTCAGTCAGTCACTCAGTGTTGCCTGAGAGGGCAACACTGCAACAGCCGGCCGCCAGGCTGTCTTTTTTTTGCACAGCTAGTTGCCTCCAGGAGGCCACAAGAGGGAGACAAGGGACTGCAAAATGGAAAATAGGCATCCACCAACTTTACAGACAACTTCTCCTTGCTCCTACAACCTCCATCCTTGCACAGTTTGTTATTCTTCTAGGTAACATAGTAACAAATCCAAATTGCTGCTCTCTTTGTAGGCAAGCAAGGCTTTGTTGCAACTGCAATTCTTACTTCTTCTTGAAATGTAGGGACGACAGTACATTCCATCACATCCATCTAGTGTACACAGGTAGGTCCATTGTGGCGGGCAGGCGAGCGGGCGGGCTGCTTTATTGGCTGTTTGCTGTTCCCCTACTCCACTCCACTATTTGACTGTTGTGCTGCATCAATCAATCAATCAATCAATCAATCAATCAATCAATCAGTGGCTGGCTCAGGTGCAGCTCTTTAACTTACCTAAAAGGGAGGGCGGAGAGAAGACAAGGAAGGTGAATGAGGTGTTCCAATGTGAAATGCCGGAAACACAGAAACACAGACGACACACAACAAGAGGTGGCAATCTATTCATTAATTGCATTTAATCAATGAGCTCATTATCACTCATGCATTGTCCAACAGGTGTTGAAATAATGGGATTAAAAGGGGAGATCCCTTCAGAAAGACAGAAACAATAGCAAAGACAAAAAACACTTTTGGAATCTGCTTTTAGTCAACACATAAGGAAAGGGTGCACCGGTCCTGGAAATACTGCAATACCAGGTCAATGCGTGGAGTGGACAGAGCAAGCTCTATTTCCATCTCCCTGTTCTAAAAATCCATTTAATATATGGTCCCCAGATAGGGGACGTATCAGATATTAAACTGATAAGAACAGATACTACACTTGATCTTAGCCAAAAGGCCGAGAAGCGATAACCCGAACGGGCCGCGCGTTGCCCGAGCCTGCCCGATACTGCTGTTCAGCCCTTGCAGCGATTCAGCCTACTTCTAGGCAATTCCATGGGGCCCTGCAGGCTCACACACTCACAGCTACACGGGAGGTGAATAAAGGCCGGAGAGGAAGCCAGACAGGATTTGCTTCTTTTGCTTGCACCACAATGCAGTGCTGAAAGAGGAGGAATCTACATAAAAACGCCTTCCTGGCAACGCCCAAATGCCCTGCTGCCATGCAGATAAACACTGGCAGCGGCAGCAAGTGCATGCCCACAGCCACCCCTTGTTCCTTCACACCTTGTATCAGCTGTAATCCAGTCCAGTCCAGTGCTGCCTGCTGAGCAGCACTGACCAACACTGCCTGGGCCCAGGCTTTTATCTCTGAGGCCCCATTATGATGTCAGAAAGCTGGCTCTGGAATCCTGAGGGCTCCACTATGACACGTGCAAAGTTCCGTCTGAACTTTATATAAGACGGTGAGGCTCAGTCAGTCACTCAGTGTTGCCTGAGAGGGCAACACTGCAACAGCCGGCCGCCAGGCTGTCTTTTTTTTGCACAGCTAGTTGCCTCCAGGAGGCCACAAGAGGGAGACAAGGGACTGCAAAATGGAAAATAGGCATCCACCAACTTTACAGACAACTTCTCCTTGCTCCTACAACCTCCATCCTTGCACAGTTTGTTATTCTTCTAGGTAACATAGTAACAAATCCAAATTGCTGCTCTCTTTGTAGGCAAGCAAGGCTTTGTTGCAACTGCAATTCTTACTTCTTCTTGAAATGTAGGGACGACAGTACATTCCATCACATCCATCTAGTGTACACAGGTAGGTCCATTGTGGCGGGCAGGCGAGCGGGCGGGCTGCTTTATTGGCTGTTTGCTGTTCCCCTACTCCACTCCACTATTTGACTGTTGTGCTGCATCAATCAATCAATCAATCAATCAATCAATCAATCAATCAATCAATCAATCAATCAGTGGCTGGCTCAGGTGCAGCTCTTTAACTTACCTAAAAGGGAGGGCGGAGAGAAGACAAGGAAGGTGAATGAGGTGTTCCAATGTGAAATGCCGGAAACACAGAAACACAGACGACACACAACAAGAGGTGGCAATCTATTCATTAATTGCATTTAATCAATGAGCTCATTATCACTCATGCATTGTCCAACAGGTGTTGAAATAATGGGATTAAAAGGGGAGATCCCTTCAGAAAGACAGAAACAATAGCAAAGACAAAAAACACTTTTGGAATCTGCTTTTAGTCAACACATAAGGAAAGGGTGCACCGGTCCTGGAAATACTGCAATACCAGGTCAATGCGTGGAGTGGACAGAGCAAGCTCTATTTCCATCTCCCTGTTCTAAAAATCCATTTAATATATGGTCCCCAGATAGGGGACGTATCAGATATTAAACTGATAAGAACAGATACTACACTTGATCTTAGCCAAAAGGCCGAGAAGCGATAACCCGAACGGGCCGCGCGTTGCCCGAGCCTGCCCGATACTGCTGTTCAGCCCTTGCAGCGATTCAGCCTACTTCTAGGCAATTCCATGGGGCCCTGCAGGCTCACACACTCACAGCTACACGGGAGGTGAATAAAGGCCGGAGAGGAAGCCAGACAGGATTTGCTTCTTTTGCTTGCACCACAATGCAGTGCTGAAAGAGGAGGAATCTACATAAAAACGCCTTCCTGGCAACGCCCAAATGCCCTGCTGCCATGCAGATAAACACTGGCAGCGGCAGCAAGTGCATGCCCACAGCCACCCCTTGTTCCTTCACACCTTGTATCAGCTGTAATCCAGTCCAGTCCAGTGCTGCCTGCTGAGCAGCACTGACCAACACTGCCTGGGCCCAGGCTTTTATCTCTGAGGCCCCATTATGATGTCAGAAAGCTGGCTCTGGAATCCTGAGGGCTCCACTATGACACGTGCAAAGTTCCGTCTGAACTTTATATAAGACGGTGAGGCTCAGTCAGTCACTCAGTGTTGCCTGAGAGGGCAACACTGCAACAGCCGGCCGCCAGGCTGTCTTTTTTTTGCACAGCTAGTTGCCTCCAGGAGGCCACAAGAGGGAGACAAGGGACTGCAAAATGGAAAATAGGCATCCACCAACTTTACAGACAACTTCTCCTTGCTCCTACAACCTCCATCCTTGCACAGTTTGTTATTCTTCTAGGTAACATAGTAACAAATCCAAATTGCTGCTCTCTTTGTAGGCAAGCAAGGCTTTGTTGCAACTGCAATTCTTACTTCTTCTTGAAATGTAGGGACGACAGTACATTCCATCACATCCATCTAGTGTACACAGGTAGGTCCATTGTGGCGGGCAGGCGAGCGGGCGGGCTGCTTTATTGGCTGTTTGCTGTTCCCCTACTCCACTCCACTATTTGACTGTTGTGCTGCATCAATCAATCAATCAATCAATCAATCAATCAATCAATCAATCAATCAATCAGTGGCTGGCTCAGGTGCAGCTCTTTAACTTACCTAAAAGGGAGGGCGGAGAGAAGACAAGGAAGGTGAATGAGGTGTTCCAATGTGAAATGCCGGAAACACAGAAACACAGACGACACACAACAAGAGGTGGCAATCTATTCATTAATTGCATTTAATCAATGAGCTCATTATCACTCATGCATTGTCCAACAGGTGTTGAAATAATGGGATTAAAAGGGGAGATCCCTTCAGAAAGACAGAAACAATAGCAAAGACAAAAAACACTTTTGGAATCTGCTTTTAGTCAACACATAAGGAAAGGGTGCACCGGTCCTGGAAATACTGCAATACCAGGTCAATGCGTGGAGTGGACAGAGCAAGCTCTATTTCCATCTCCCTGTTCTAAAAATCTTAATATATGGTCCCCAGATAGGGGACGTATCAGATATTAAACTGATAAGAACAGATACTACACTTGATCTTAGCCAAAAGGCCGAGAAGCGATAACCCGAACGGGCCGCGCGTTGCCCGAGCCTGCCCGATACTGCTGTTCAGCCCTTGCAGCGATTCAGCCTACTTCTAGGCAATTCCATGGGGCCCTGCAGGCTCACACACTCACAGCTACACGGGAGGTGAATAAAGGCCGGAGAGGAAGCCAGACAGGATTTGCTTCTTTTGCTTGCACCACAATGCAGTGCTGAAAGAGGAGGAATCTACATAAAAACGCCTTCCTGGCAACGCCCAAATGCCCTGCTGCCATGCAGATAAACACTGGCAGCGGCAGCAAGTGCATGCCCACAGCCACCCCTTGTTCCTTCACACCTTGTATCAGCTGTAATCCAGTCCAGTCCAGTGCTGCCTGCTGAGCAGCACTGACCAACACTGCCTGGGCCCAGGCTTTTATCTCTGAGGCCCCATTATGATGTCAGAAAGCTGGCTCTGGAATCCTGAGGGCTCCACTATGACACGTGCAAAGTTCCGTCTGAACTTTATATAAGACGGTGAGGCTCAGTCAGTCACTCAGTGTTGCCTGAGAGGGCAACACTGCAACAGCCGGCCGCCAGGCTGTCTTTTTTTTGCACAGCTAGTTGCCTCCAGGAGGCCACAAGAGGGAGACAAGGGACTGCAAAATGGAAAATAGGCATCCACCAACTTTACAGACAACTTCTCCTTGCTCCTACAACCTCCATCCTTGCACAGTTTGTTATTCTTCTAGGTAACATAGTAACAAATCCAAATTGCTGCTCTCTTTGTAGGCAAGCAAGGCTTTGTTGCAACTGCAATTCTTACTTCTTCTTGAAATGTAGGGACGACAGTACATTCCATCACATCCATCTAGTGTACACAGGTAGGTCCATTGTGGCGGGCAGGCGAGCGGGCGGGCTGCTTTATTGGCTGTTTGCTGTTCCCCTACTCCACTCCACTATTTGACTGTTGTGCTGCATCAATCAATCAATCAATCAATCAATCAATCAATCAATCAATCAATCAGTGGCTGGCTCAGGTGCAGCTCTTTAACTTACCTAAAAGGGAGGGCGGAGAGAAGACAAGGAAGGTGAATGAGGTGTTCCAATGTGAAATGCCGGAAACACAGAAACACAGACGACACACAACAAGAGGTGGCAATCTATTCATTAATTGCATTTAATCAATGAGCTCATTATCACTCATGCATTGTCCAACAGGTGTTGAAATAATGGGATTAAAAGGGGAGATCCCTTCAGAAAGACAGAAACAATAGCAAAGACAAAAAACACTTTTGGAATCTGCTTTTAGTCAACACATAAGGAAAGGGTGCACCGGTCCTGGAAATACTGCAATACCAGGTCAATGCGTGGAGTGGACAGAGCAAGCTCTATTTCCATCTCCCTGTTCTAAAAATCCATTTAATATATGGTCCCCAGATAGGGGACGTATCAGATATTAAACTGATAAGAACAGATACTACACTTGATCTTAGCCAAAAGGCCGAGAAGCGATAACCCGAACGGGCCGCGCGTTGCCCGAGCCTGCCCGATACTGCTGTTCAGCCCTTGCAGCGATTCAGCCTACTTCTAGGCAATTCCATGGGGCCCTGCAGGCTCACACACTCACAGCTACACGGGAGGTGAATAAAGGCCGGAGAGGAAGCCAGACAGGATTTGCTTCTTTTGCTTGCACCACAATGCAGTGCTGAAAGAGGAGGAATCTACATAAAAACGCCTTCCTGGCAACGCCCAAATGCCCTGCTGCCATGCAGATAAACACTGGCAGCGGCAGCAAGTGCATGCCCACAGCCACCCCTTGTTCCTTCACACCTTGTATCAGCTGTAATCCAGTCCAGTCCAGTGCTGCCTGCTGAGCAGCACTGACCAACACTGCCTGGGCCCAGGCTTTTATCTCTGAGGCCCCATTATGATGTCAGAAAGCTGGCTCTGGAATCCTGAGGGCTCCACTATGACACGTGCAAAGTTCCGTCTGAACTTTATATAAGACGGTGAGGCTCAGTCAGTCACTCAGTGTTGCCTGAGAGGGCAACACTGCAACAGCCGGCCGCCAGGCTGTCTTTTTTTTGCACAGCTAGTTGCCTCCAGGAGGCCACAAGAGGGAGACAAGGGACTGCAAAATGGAAAATAGGCATCCACCAACTTTACAGACAACTTCTCCTTGCTCCTACAACCTCCATCCTTGCACAGTTTGTTATTCTTCTAGGTAACATAGTAACAAATCCAAATTGCTGCTCTCTTTGTAGGCAAGCAAGGCTTTGTTGCAACTGCAATTCTTACTTCTTCTTGAAATGTAGGGACGACAGTACATTCCATCACATCCATCTAGTGTACACAGGTAGGTCCATTGTGGCGGGCAGGCGAGCGGGCGGGCTGCTTTATTGGCTGTTTGCTGTTCCCCTACTCCACTCCACTATTTGACTGTTGTGCTGCATCAATCAATCAATCAATCAATCAATCAATCAATCAATCAATCAATCAATCAATCAATCACTCAGTGGCTGGCTCAGGTGCAGCTCTTTAACTTACCTAAAAGGGAGGGCGGAGAGAAGACAAGGAAGGTGAATGAGGTGTTCCAATGTGAAATGCCGGAAACACAGAAACACAGACGACACACAACAAGAGGTGGCAATCTATTCATTAATTGCATTTAATCAATGAGCTCATTATCACTCATGCATTGTCCAACAGGTGTTGAAATAATGGGATTAAAAGGGGAGATCCCTTCAGAAAGACAGAAACAATAGCAAAGACAAAAAACACTTTTGGAATCTGCTTTTAGTCAACACATAAGGAAAGGGTGCACCGGTCCTGGAAATACTGCAATACCAGGTCAATGCGTGGAGTGGACAGAGCAAGCTCTATTTCCATCTCCCTGTTCTAAAAATCCATTTAATATATGGTCCCCAGATAGGGGACGTATCAGATATTAAACTGATAAGAACAGATACTACACTTGATCTTAGCCAAAAGGCCGAGAAGCGATAACCCGAACGGGCCGCGCGTTGCCCGAGCCTGCCCGATACTGCTGTTCAGCCCTTGCAGCGATTCAGCCTACTTCTAGGCAATTCCATGGGGCCCTGCAGGCTCACACACTCACAGCTACACGGGAGGTGAATAAAGGCCGGAGAGGAAGCCAGACAGGATTTGCTTCTTTTGCTTGCACCACAATGCAGTGCTGAAAGAGGAGGAATCTACATAAAAACGCCTTCCTGGCAACGCCCAAATGCCCTGCTGCCATGCAGATAAACACTGGCAGCGGCAGCAAGTGCATGCCCACAGCCACCCCTTGTTCCTTCACACCTTGTATCAGCTGTAATCCAGTCCAGTCCAGTGCTGCCTGCTGAGCAGCACTGACCAACACTGCCTGGGCCCAGGCTTTTATCTCTGAGGCCCCATTATGATGTCAGAAAGCTGGCTCTGGAATCCTGAGGGCTCCACTATGACACGTGCAAAGTTCCGTCTGAACTTTATATAAGACGGTGAGGCTCAGTCAGTCACTCAGTGTTGCCTGAGAGGGCAACACTGCAACAGCCGGCCGCCAGGCTGTCTTTTTTTTGCACAGCTAGTTGCCTCCAGGAGGCCACAAGAGGGAGACAAGGGACTGCAAAATGGAAAATAGGCATCCACCAACTTTACAGACAACTTCTCCTTGCTCCTACAACCTCCATCCTTGCACAGTTTGTTATTCTTCTAGGTAACATAGTAACAAATCCAAATTGCTGCTCTCTTTGTAGGCAAGCAAGGCTTTGTTGCAACTGCAATTCTTACTTCTTCTTGAAATGTAGGGACGACAGTACATTCCATCACATCCATCTAGTGTACACAGGTAGGTCCATTGTGGCGGGCAGGCGAGCGGGCGGGCTGCTTTATTGGCTGTTTGCTGTTCCCCTACTCCACTCCACTATTTGACTGTTGTGCTGCATCAATCAATCAATCAATCAATCAATCAATCAATCAATCAATCAATCAATCAATCAATCAATCAATCAATCAGTGGCTGGCTCAGGTGCAGCTCTTTAACTTACCTAAAAGGGAGGGCGGAGAGAAGACAAGGAAGGTGAATGAGGTGTTCCAATGTGAAATGCCGGAAACAC
Source organism: Rhinoderma darwinii (assembly GCF_050947455.1). Taxonomy (NCBI): domain Eukaryota; kingdom Metazoa; phylum Chordata; class Amphibia; order Anura; family Rhinodermatidae; genus Rhinoderma; species Rhinoderma darwinii. Next base: position 450,315 of record NW_027461773.1, read on the forward strand.
AGAAACACAGACAATCTATTCATTAATTGCATTTAATCAATGAGCTCATTATCACTCATGCATTGTCCAACAGGTGTTGAAATAATGGGATTAAAAGGGGAGATCCCTTCAGAAAGACAGAAACAATAGCAAAGACAAAAAACACTTTTGGAATCTGCTTTTAGTCAACACATAAGGAAAGGGTGCACCGGTCCTGGAAATACTGCAATACCAGGTCAATGCGTGGAGTGGACAGAGCAAGCTCTATTTCCATCTCCCTGTTCTAAAAATCCATTTAATATATGGTCCCCAGATAGGGGACGTATCAGATATTAAACTGATAAGAACAGATACTACACTTGATCTTAGCCAAAAGGCCGAGAAGCGATAACCCGAACGGGCCGCGCGTTGCCCGAGCCTGCCCGATACTGCTGTTCAGCCCTTGCAGCGATTCAGCCTACTTCTAGGCAATTCCATGGGGCCCTGCAGGCTCACACACTCACAGCTACACGGGAGGTGAATAAAGGCCGGAGAGGAAGCCAGACAGGATTTGCTTCTTTTGCTTGCACCACAATGCAGTGCTGAAAGAGGAGGAATCTACATAAAAACGCCTTCCTGGCAACGCCCAAATGCCCTGCTGCCATGCAGATAAACACTGGCAGCGGCAGCAAGTGCATGCCCACAGCCACCCCTTGTTCCTTCACACCTTGTATCAGCTGTAATCCAGTCCAGTCCAGTGCTGCCTGCTGAGCAGCACTGACCAACACTGCCTGGGCCCAGGCTTTTATCTCTGAGGCCCCATTATGATGTCAGAAAGCTGGCTCTGGAATCCTGAGGGCTCCACTATGACACGTGCAAAGTTCCGTCTGAACTTTATATAAGACGGTGAGGCTCAGTCAGTCACTCAGTGTTGCCTGAGAGGGCAACACTGCAACAGCCGGCCGCCAGGCTGTCTTTTTTTTGCACAGCTAGTTGCCTCCAGGAGGCCACAAGAGGGAGACAAGGGACTGCAAAATGGAAAATAGGCATCCACCAACTTTACAGACAACTTCTCCTTGCTCCTACAACCTCCATCCTTGCACAGTTTGTTATTCTTCTAGGTAACATAGTAACAAATCCAAATTGCTGCTCTCTTTGTAGGCAAGCAAGGCTTTGTTGCAACTGCAATTCTTACTTCTTCTTGAAATGTAGGGACGACAGTACATTCCATCACATCCATCTAGTGTACACAGGTAGGTCCATTGTGGCGGGCAGGCGAGCGGGCGGGCTGCTTTATTGGCTGTTTGCTGTTCCCCTACTCCACTCCACTATTTGACTGTTGTGCTGCATCAATCAATCAATCAATCAATCAATCAATCAATCAATCAATCAATCAATCAATCAGTGGCTGGCTCAGGTGCAGCTCTTTAACTTACCTAAAAGGGAGGGCGGAGAGAAGACAAGGAAGGTGAATGAGGTGTTCCAATGTGAAATGCCGGAAACACAGAAACACAGACGACACACAACAAGAGGTGGCAATCTATTCATTAATTGCATTTAATCAATGAGCTCATTATCACTCATGCATTGTCCAACAGGTGTTGAAATAATGGGATTAAAAGGGGAGATCCCTTCAGAAAGACAGAAACAATAGCAAAGACAAAAAACACTTTTGGAATCTGCTTTTAGTCAACACATAAGGAAAGGGTGCACCGGTCCTGGAAATACTGCAATACCAGGTCAATGCGTGGAGTGGACAGAGCAAGCTCTATTTCCATCTCCCTGTTCTAAAAATCCATTTAATATATGGTCCCCAGATAGGGGACGTATCAGATATTAAACTGATAAGAACAGATACTACACTTGATCTTAGCCAAAAGGCCGAGAAGCGATAACCCGAACGGGCCGCGCGTTGCCCGAGCCTGCCCGATACTGCTGTTCAGCCCTTGCAGCGATTCAGCCTACTTCTAGGCAATTCCATGGGGCCCTGCAGGCTCACACACTCACAGCTACACGGGAGGTGAATAAAGGCCGGAGAGGAAGCCAGACAGGATTTGCTTCTTTTGCTTGCACCACAATGCAGTGCTGAAAGAGGAGGAATCTACATAAAAACGCCTTCCTGGCAACGCCCAAATGCCCTGCTGCCATGCAGATAAACACTGGCAGCGGCAGCAAGTGCATGCCCACAGCCACCCCTTGTTCCTTCACACCTTGTATCAGCTGTAATCCAGTCCAGTCCAGTGCTGCCTGCTGAGCAGCACTGACCAACACTGCCTGGGCCCAGGCTTTTATCTCTGAGGCCCCATTATGATGTCAGAAAGCTGGCTCTGGAATCCTGAGGGCTCCACTATGACACGTGCAAAGTTCCGTCTGAACTTTATATAAGACGGTGAGGCTCAGTCAGTCACTCAGTGTTGCCTGAGAGGGCAACACTGCAACAGCCGGCCGCCAGGCTGTCTTTTTTTTGCACAGCTAGTTGCCTCCAGGAGGCCACAAGAGGGAGACAAGGGACTGCAAAATGGAAAATAGGCATCCACCAACTTTACAGACAACTTCTCCTTGCTCCTACAACCTCCATCCTTGCACAGTTTGTTATTCTTCTAGGTAACATAGTAACAAATCCAAATTGCTGCTCTCTTTGTAGGCAAGCAAGGCTTTGTTGCAACTGCAATTCTTACTTCTTCTTGAAATGTAGGGACGACAGTACATTCCATCACATCCATCTAGTGTACACAGGTAGGTCCATTGTGGCGGGCAGGCGAGCGGGCGGGCTGCTTTATTGGCTGTTTGCTGTTCCCCTACTCCACTCCACTATTTGACTGTTGTGCTGCATCAATCAATCAATCAATCAATCAATCAATCAATCAATCAATCAGTGGCTGGCTCAGGTGCAGCTCTTTAACTTACCTAAAAGGGAGGGCGGAGAGAAGACAAGGAAGGTGAATGAGGTGTTCCAATGTGAAATGCCGGAAACACAGAAACACAGACGACACACAACAAGAGGTGGCAATCTATTCATTAATTGCATTTAATCAATGAGCTCATTATCACTCATGCATTGTCCAACAGGTGTTGAAATAATGGGATTAAAAGGGGAGATCCCTTCAGAAAGACAGAAACAATAGCAAAGACAAAAAACACTTTTGGAATCTGCTTTTAGTCAACACATAAGGAAAGGGTGCACCGGTCCTGGAAATACTGCAATACCAGGTCAATGCGTGGAGTGGACAGAGCAAGCTCTATTTCCATCTCCCTGTTCTAAAAATCCATTTAATATATGGTCCCCAGATAGGGGACGTATCAGATATTAAACTGATAAGAACAGATACTACACTTGATCTTAGCCAAAAGGCCGAGAAGCGATAACCCGAACGGGCCGCGCGTTGCCCGAGCCTGCCCGATACTGCTGTTCAGCCCTTGCAGCGATTCAGCCTACTTCTAGGCAATTCCATGGGGCCCTGCAGGCTCACACACTCACAGCTACACGGGAGGTGAATAAAGGCCGGAGAGGAAGCCAGACAGGATTTGCTTCTTTTGCTTGCACCACAATGCAGTGCTGAAAGAGGAGGAATCTACATAAAAACGCCTTCCTGGCAACGCCCAAATGCCCTGCTGCCATGCAGATAAACACTGGCAGCGGCAGCAAGTGCATGCCCACAGCCACCCCTTGTTCCTTCACACCTTGTATCAGCTGTAATCCAGTCCAGTCCAGTGCTGCCTGCTGAGCAGCACTGACCAACACTGCCTGGGCCCAGGCTTTTATCTCTGAGGCCCCATTATGATGTCAGAAAGCTGGCTCTGGAATCCTGAGGGCTCCACTATGACACGTGCAAAGTTCCGTCTGAACTTTATATAAGACGGTGAGGCTCAGTCAGTCACTCAGTGTTGCCTGAGAGGGCAACACTGCAACAGCCGGCCGCCAGGCTGTCTTTTTTTTGCACAGCTAGTTGCCTCCAGGAGGCCACAAGAGGGAGACAAGGGACTGCAAAATGGAAAATAGGCATCCACCAACTTTACAGACAACTTCTCCTTGCTCCTACAACCTCCATCCTTGCACAGTTTGTTATTCTTCTAGGTAACATAGTAACAAATCCAAATTGCTGCTCTCTTTGTAGGCAAGCAAGGCTTTGTTGCAACTGCAATTCTTACTTCTTCTTGAAATGTAGGGACGACAGTACATTCCATCACATCCATCTAGTGTACACAGGTAGGTCCATTGTGGCGGGCAGGCGAGCGGGCGGGCTGCTTTATTGGCTGTTTGCTGTTCCCCTACTCCACTCCACTATTTGACTGTTGTGCTGCATCAATCAATCAATCAATCAATCAATCAATCAATCAATCAATCAATCAGTGGCTGGCTCAGGTGCAGCTCTTTAACTTACCTAAAAGGGAGGGCGGAGAGAAGACAAGGAAGGTGAATGAGGTGTTCCAATGTGAAATGCCGGAAACACAGAAACACAGACGACACACAACAAGAGGTGGCAATCTATTCATTAATTGCATTTAATCAATGAGCTCATTATCACTCATGCATTGTCCAACAGGTGTTGAAATAATGGGATTAAAAGGGGAGATCCCTTCAGAAAGACAGAAACAATAGCAAAGACAAAAAACACTTTTGGAATCTGCTTTTAGTCAACACATAAGGAAAGGGTGCACCGGTCCTGGAAATACTGCAATACCAGGTCAATGCGTGGAGTGGACAGAGCAAGCTCTATTTCCATCTCCCTGTTCTAAAAATCCATTTAATATATGGTCCCCAGATAGGGGACGTATCAGATATTAAACTGATAAGAACAGATACTACACTTGATCTTAGCCAAAAGGCCGAGAAGCGATAACCCGAACGGGCCGCGCGTTGCCCGAGCCTGCCCGATACTGCTGTTCAGCCCTTGCAGCGATTCAGCCTACTTCTAGGCAATTCCATGGGGCCCTGCAGGCTCACACACTCACAGCTACACGGGAGGTGAATAAAGGCCGGAGAGGAAGCCAGACAGGATTTGCTTCTTTTGCTTGCACCACAATGCAGTGCTGAAAGAGGAGGAATCTACATAAAAACGCCTTCCTGGCAACGCCCAAATGCCCTGCTGCCATGCAGATAAACACTGGCAGCGGCAGCAAGTGCATGCCCACAGCCACCCCTTGTTCCTTCACACCTTGTATCAGCTGTAATCCAGTCCAGTCCAGTGCTGCCTGCTGAGCAGCACTGACCAACACTGCCTGGGCCCAGGCTTTTATCTCTGAGGCCCCATTATGATGTCAGAAAGCTGGCTCTGGAATCCTGAGGGCTCCACTATGACACGTGCAAAGTTCCGTCTGAACTTTATATAAGACGGTGAGGCTCAGTCAGTCACTCAGTGTTGCCTGAGAGGGCAACACTGCAACAGCCGGCCGCCAGGCTGTCTTTTTTTTGCACAGCTAGTTGCCTCCAGGAGGCCACAAGAGGGAGACAAGGGACTGCAAAATGGAAAATAGGCATCCACCAACTTTACAGACAACTTCTCCTTGCTCCTACAACCTCCATCCTTGCACAGTTTGTTATTCTTCTAGGTAACATAGTAACAAATCCAAATTGCTGCTCTCTTTGTAGGCAAGCAAGGCTTTGTTGCAACTGCAATTCTTACTTCTTCTTGAAATGTAGGGACGACAGTACATTCCATCACATCCATCTAGTGTACACAGGTAGGTCCATTGTGGCGGGCAGGCGAGCGGGCGGGCTGCTTTATTGGCTGTTTGCTGTTCCCCTACTCCACTCCACTATTTGACTGTTGTGCTGCATCAATCAATCAATCAATCAATCAATCAATCAATCAATCAATCAATCAATCAATCAGTGGCTGGCTCAGGTGCAGCTCTTTAACTTACCTAAAAGAGAGGGCGGAGAGAAGACAAGGAAGGTGAATGAGGTGTTCCAATGTGAAATGCCGGAAACACAGAAACACAGACGACACACAACAAGAGGTGGCAATCTATTCATTAATTGCATTTAATCAATGAGCTCATTATCACTCATGCATTGTCCAACAGGTGTTGAAATAATGGGATTAAAAGGGGAGATCCCTTCAGAAAGACAGAAACAATAGCAAAGACAAAAAACACTTTTGGAATCTGCTTTTAGTCAACACATAAGGAAAGGGTGCACCGGTCCTGGAAATACTGCAATACCAGGTCAATGCGTGGAGTGGACAGAGCAAGCTCTATTTCCATCTCCCTGTTCTAAAAATCCATTTAATATATGGTCCCCAGATAGGGGACGTATCAGATATTAAACTGATAACAACAGATACTACACTTGATCTTAGCCAAAAGGCCGAGAAGCGATAACCCGAACGGGCCGCGCGTTGCCCGAGCCTGCCCGATACTGCTGTTCAGCCCTTGCAGCGATTCAGCCTACTTCTAGGCAATTCCATGGGGCCCTGCAGGCTCACACACTCACAGCTACACGGGAGGTGAATAAAGGCCGGAGAGGAAGCCAGACAGGATTTGCTTCTTTTGCTTGCACCACAATGCAGTGCTGAAAGAGGAGGAATCTACATAAAAACGCCTTCCTGGCAACGCCCAAATGCCCTGCTGCCATGCAGATAAACACTGGCAGCGGCAGCAAGTGCATGCCCACAGCCACCCCTTGTTCCTTCACACCTTGTATCAGCTGTAATCCAGTCCAGTCCAGTGCTGCCTGCTGAGCAGCACTGACCAACACTGCCTGGGCCCAGGCTTTTATCTCTGAGGCCCCATTATGATGTCAGAAAGCTGGCTCTGGAATCCTGAGGGCTCCACTATGACACGTGCAAAGTTCCGTCTGAACTTTATATAAGACGGTGAGGCTCAGTCAGTCACTCAGTGTTGCCTGAGAGGGCAACACTGCAACAGCCGGCCGCCAGGCTGTCTTTTTTTTGCACAGCTAGTTGCCTCCAGGAGGCCACAAGAGGGAGACAAGGGACTGCAAAATGGAAAATAGGCATCCACCAACTTTACAGACAACTTCTCCTTGCTCCTACAACCTCCATCCTTGCACAGTTTGTTATTCTTCTAGGTAACATAGTAACAAATCCAAATTGCTGCTCTCTTTGTAGGCAAGCAAGGCTTTGTTGCAACTGCAATTCTTACTTCTTCTTGAAATGTAGGGACGACAGTACATTCCATCACATCCATCTAGTGTACACAGGTAGGTTCATTGTGGCGGGCAGGCGAGCGGGCGGGCTGCTTTATTGGCTGTTTGCTGTTCCCCTACTCCACTCCACTATTTGACTGTTGTGCTGCATCAATCAATCAATCAATCAATCAATCAATCAATCAATCAATCAGTGGCTGGCTCAGGTGCAGCTCTTTAACTTACCTAAAAGGGAGGGCGGAGAGAAGACAAGGAAGGTGAATGAGGTGTTCCAATGTGAAATGCCGGAAACACAGAAACACAGACGACACACAACAAGAGGTGGCAATCTATTCATTAATTGCATTTAATCAATGAGCTCATTATCACTCATGCATTGTCCAACAGGTGTTGAAATAATGGGATTAAAAGGGGAGATCCCTTCAGAAAGACAGAAACAATAGCAAAGACAAAAAACACTTTTGGAATCTGCTTTTAGTCAACACATAAGGAAAGGGTGCACCGGTCCTGGAAATACTGCAATACCAGGTCAATGCGTGGAGTGGACAGAGCAAGCTCTATTTCCATCTCCCTGTTCTAAAAATGCATTTAATATATGGTCCCCAGATAGGGGACGTATCAGATATTAAACTGATAAGAACAGATACTACACTTGATCTTAGCCAAAAGGCCGAGAAGCGATAACCCGAACGGGCCGCGCGTTGCCCGAGCCTGCCCGATACTGCTGTTCAGCCCTTGCAGCGATTCAGCCTACTTCTAGGCAATTCCATGGGGCCCTGCAGGCTCACACACTCACAGCTACACGGGAGGTGAATAAAGGCCGGAGAGGAAGCCAGACAGGATTTGCTTCTTTTGCTTGCACCACAATGCAGTGCTGAAAGAGGAGGAATCTACATAAAAACGCCTTCCTGGCAACGCCCAAATGCCCTGCTGCCATGCAGATAAACACTGGCAGCGGCAGCAAGTGCATGCCCACAGCCACCCCTTGTTCCTTCACACCTTGTATCAGCTGTAATCCAGTCCAGTCCAGTGCTGCCTGCTGAGCAGCACTGACCAACACTGCCTGGGCCCAGGCTTTTATCTCTGAGGCCCCATTATGATGTCAGAAAGCTGGCTCTGGAATCCTGAGGGCTCCACTATGACACGTGCAAAGTTCCGTCTGAACTTTATATAAGACGGTGAGGCTCAGTCAGTCACTCAGTGTTGCCTGAGAGGGCAACACTGCAACAGCCGGCCGCCAGGCTGTCTTTTTTTTGCACAGCTAGTTGCCTCCAGGAGGCCACAAGAGGGAGACAAGGGACTGCAAAATGGAAAATAGGCATCCACCAACTTTACAGACAACTTCTCCTTGCTCCTACAACCTCCATCCTTGCACAGTTTGTTATTCTTCTAGGTAACATAGTAACAAATCCAAATTGCTGCTCTCTTTGTAGGCAAGCAAGGCTTTGTTGCAACTGCAATTCTTACTTCTTCTTGAAATGTAGGGACGACAGTACATTCCATCACATCCATCTAGTGTACACAGGTAGGTCCATTGTGGCGGGCAGGCGAGCGGGCGGGCTGCTTTATTGGCTGTTTGCTGTTCCCCTACTCCACTCCACTATTTGACTGTTGTGCTGCATCAATCAATCAATCAATCAATCAATCAATCAATCAATCAATCAATCAAGTGGCTGGCTCAGGTGCAGCTCTTTAACTTACCTAAAAGGGAGGGCGGAGAGAAGACAAGGAAGGTGAATGAGGTGTTCCAATGTGAAATGCCGGAAACACAGAAACACAGACGACACACAACAAGAGGTGGCAATCTATTCATTAATTGCATTTAATCAATGAGCTCATTATCACTCATGCATTGTCCAACAGGTGTTGAAATAATGGGATTAAAAGGGGAGATCCCTTCAGAAAGACAGAAACAATAGCAAAGACAAAAAACATTTTGGAATCTGCTTTTAGTCAACACATAAGGAAAGGGTGCACCGGTCCTGGAAATACTGCAATACCAGGTCAATGCGTGGAGTGGACAGAGCAAGCTCTATTTCCATCTCCCTGTTCTAAAAATCCATTTAATATATGGTCCCCAGATAGGGGACGTATCAGATATTAAACTGATAAGAACAGATACTACACTTGATCTTAGCCAAAAGGCCGAGAAGCGATAACCCGAACGGGCCGCGCGTTGCCCGAGCCTGCCCGATACTGCTGTTCAGCCCTTGCAGCGATTCAGCCTACTTCTAGGCAATTCCATGGGGCCCTGCAGGCTCACACACTCACAGCTACACGGGAGGTGAATAAAGGCCGGAGAGGAAGCCAGACAGGATTTGCTTCTTTTGCTTGCACCACAATGCAGTGCTGAAAGAGGAGGAATCTACATAAAAACGCCTTCCTGGCAACGCCCAAATGCCCTGCTGCCATGCAGATAAACACTGGCAGCGGCAGCAAGTGCATGCCCACAGCCACCCCTTGTTCCTTCACACCTTGTATCAGCTGTAATCCAGTCCAGTCCAGTGCTGCCTGCTGAGCAGCACTGACCAACACTGCCTGGGCCCAGGCTTTTATCTCTGAGGCCCCATTATGATGTCAGAAAGCTGGCTCTGGAATCCTGAGGGCTCCACTATGACACGTGCAAAGTTCCGTCTGAACTTTATATAAGACGGTGAGGCTCAGTCAGTCACTCAGTGTTGCCTGAGAGGGCAACACTGCAACAGCCGGCCGCCAGGCTGTCTTTTTTTTGCACAGCTAGTTGCCTCCAGGAGGCCACAAGAGGGAGACAAGGGACTGCAAAATGGAAAATAGGCATCCACCAACTTTACAGACAACTTCTCCTTGCTCCTACAACCTCCATCCTTGCACAGTTTGTTATTCTTCTAGGTAACATAGTAACAAATCCAAATTGCTGCTCTCTTTGTAGGCAAGCAAGGCTTTGTTGCAACTGCAATTCTTACTTCTTCTTGAAATGTAGGGACGACAGTACATTCCATCACATCCATCTAGTGTACACAGGTAGGTCCATTGTGGCGGGCAGGCGAGCGGGCGGGCTGCTTTATTGGCTGTTTGCTGTTCCCCTACTCCACTCCACTATTTGACTGTTGTGCTGCATCAATCAATCAATCAATCAATCAATCAATCAATCAATCAATCAATCAATCAATCAATCAATCAATCAGTGGCTGGCTCAGGTGCAGCTCTTTAACTTACCTAAAAGGGAGGGCGGAGAGAAGACAAGGAAGGTGAATGAGGTGTTCCAATGTGAAATGCCGGAAACACAGAAACACAGACGACACACAACAAGAGGTGGCAATCTATTCATTAATTGCATTTAATCAATGAGCTCATTATCACTCATGCATTGTCCAACAGGTGTTGAAATAATGGGATTAAAAGGGGAGATCCCTTCAGAAAGACAGAAACAATAGCAAAGACAAAAAACACTTTTGGAATCTGCTTTTAGTCAACACATAAGGAAAGGGTGCACCGGTCCTGGAAATACTGCAATACCAGGTCAATGCGTGGAGTGGACAGAGCAAGCTCTATTTCCATCTCCCTGTTCTAAAAATCCATTTAATATATGGTCCCCAGATAGGGGACGTATCAGATATTAAACTGATAAGAACAGATACTACACTTGATCTTAGCCAAAAGGCCGAGAAGCGATAACCCGAACGGGCCGCGCGTTGCCCGAGCCTGCCCGATACTGCTGTTCAGCCCTTGCAGCGATTCAGCCTACTTCTAGGCAATTCCATGGGGCCCTGCAGGCTCACACACTCACAGCTACACGGGAGGTGAATAAAGGCCGGAGAGGAAGCCAGACAGGATTTGCTTCTTTTGCTTGCACCACAATGCAGTGCTGAAAGAGGAGGAATCTACATAAAAACGCCTTCCTGGCAACGCCCAAATGCCCTGCTGCCATGCAGATAAACACTGGCAGCGGCAGCAAGTGCATGCCCACAGCCACCCCTTGTTCCTTCACACCTTGTATCAGCTGTAATCCAGTCCAGTCCAGTGCTGCCTGCTGAGCAGCACTGACCAACACTGCCTGGGCCCAGGCTTTTATCTCTGAGGCCCCATTATGATGTCAGAAAGCTGGCTCTGGAATCCTGAGGGCTCCACTATGACACGTGCAAAGTTCCGTCTGAACTTTATATAAGACGGTGAGGCTCAGTCAGTCACTCAGTGTTGCCTGAGAGGGCAACACTGCAACAGCCGGCCGCCAGGCTGTCTTTTTTTTGCACAGCTAGTTGCCTCCATGAGGCCACAAGAGGGAGACAAGGGACTGCAAAATGGAAAATAGGCATCCACCAACTTTACAGACAACTTCTCCTTGCTCCTACAACCTCCATCCTTGCACAGTTTGTTATTCTTCTAGGTAACATAGTAACAAATCCAAATTGCTGCTCTCTTTGTAGGCAAGCAAGGCTTTGTTGCAACTGCAATTCTTACTTCTTCTTGAAATGTAGGGACGACAGTACATTCCATCACATCCATCTAGTGTACACAGGTAGGTCCATTGTGGCGGGCAGGCGAGCGGGCGGGCTGCTTTATTGGCTGTTTGCTGTTCCCCTACTCCACTCCACTATTTGACTGTTGTGCTGCATCAATCAATCAATCAATCAATCAATCAATCAATCAATCAATCAATCAATCAATCAATCAGTGGCTGGCTCAGGTGCAGCTCTTTAACTTACCTAAAAGGGAGGGCGGAGAGAAGACAAGGAAGGTGAATGAGGTGTTCCAATGTGAAATGCCGGAAACACAGAAACACAGACGACACACAACAAGAGGTGGCAATCTATTCATTAATTGCATTTAATCAATGAGCTCATTATCACTCATGCATTGTCCAACAGGTGTTGAAATAATGGGATTAAAAGGGGAGATCCCTTCAGAAAGACAGAAACAATAGCAAAGACAAAAAACACTTTTGGAATCTGCTTTTAGTCAACACATAAGGAAAGGGTGCACCGGTCCTGGAAATACTGCAATACCAGGTCAATGCGTGGAGTGGACAGAGCAAGCTCTATTTCCATCTCCCTGTTCTAAAAATCCATTTAATATATGGTCCCCAGATAGGGGACGTATCAGATATTAAACTGATAAGAACAGATACTACACTTGATCTTAGCCAAAAGGCCGAGAAGCGATAACCCGAACGGGCCGCGCGTTGCCCGAGCCTGCCCGATACTGCTGTTCAGCCCTTGCAGCGATTCAGCCTACTTCTAGGCAATTCCATGGGGCCCTGCAGGCTCACACACTCACAGCTACACGGGAGGTGAATAAAGGCCGGAGAGGAAGCCAGACAGGATTTGCTTCTTTTGCTTGCACCACAATGCAGTGCTGAAAGAGGAGGAATCTACATAAAAACGCCTTCCTGGCAACGCCCAAATGCCCTGCTGCCATGCAGATAAACACTGGCAGCGGCAGCAAGTGCATGCCCACAGCCACCCCTTGTTCCTTCACACCTTGTATCAGCTGTAATCCAGTCCAGTCCAGTGCTGCCTGCTGAGCAGCACTGACCAACACTGCCTGGGCCCAGGCTTTTATCTCTGAGGCCCCATTATGATGTCAGAAAGCTGGCTCTGGAATCCTGAGGGCTCCACTATGACACGTGCAAAGTTCCGTCTGAACTTTATATAAGACGGTGAGGCTCAGTCAGTCACTCAGTGTTGCCTGAGAGGGCAACACTGCAACAGCCGGCCGCCAGGCTGTCTTTTTTTTGCACAGCTAGTTGCCTCCAGGAGGCCACAAGAGGGAGACAAGGGACTGCAAAATGGAAAATAGGCATCCACCAACTTTACAGACAACTTCTCCTTGCTCCTACAACCTCCATCCTTGCACAGTTTGTTATTCTTCTAGGTAACATAGTAACAAATCCAAATTGCTGCTCTCTTTGTAGGCAAGCAAGGCTTTGTTGCAACTGCAATTCTTACTTCTTCTTGAAATGTAGGGACGACAGTACATTCCATCACATCCATCTAGTGTACACAGGTAGGTCCATTGTGGCGGGCAGGCGAGCGGGCGGGCTGCTTTATTGGCTGTTTGCTGTTCCCCTACTCCACTCCACTATTTGACTGTTGTGCTGCATCAATCAATCAATCAATCAATCAATCAATCAATCAATCAATCAATCAGTGGCTGGCTCAGGTGCAGCTCTTTAACTTACCTAAAAGGGAGGGCGGAGAGAAGACAAGGAAGGTGAATGAGGTGTTCCAATGTGAAATGCCGGAAACACAGAAACACAGACGACACACAACAAGAGGTGGCAATCTATTCATTAATTGCATTTAATCAATGAGCTCATTATCACTCATGCATTGTCCAACAGGTGTTGAAATAATGGGATTAAAAGGGGAGATCCCTTCAGAAAGACAGAAACAATAGCAAAGACAAAAAACACTTTTGGAATCTGCTTTTAGTCAACACATAAGGAAAGGGTGCACCGGTCCTGGAAATACTGCAATACCAGGTCAATGCGTGGAGTGGACAGAGCAAGCTCTATTTCCATCTCCCTGTTCTAAAAATCCATTTAATATATGGTCCCCAGATAGGGGACGTATCAGATATTAAACTGATAAGAACAGATACTACACTTGATCTTAGCCAAAAGGCCGAGAAGCGATAACCCGAACGGGCCGCGCGTTGCCCGAGCCTGCCCGATACTGCTGTTCAGCCCTTGCAGCGATTCAGCCTACTTCTAGGCAATTCCATGGGGCCCTGCAGGCTCACACACTCACAGCTACACGGGAGGTGAATAAAGGCCGGAGAGGAAGCCAGACAGGATTTGCTTCTTTTGCTTGCACCACAATGCAGTGCTGAAAGAGGAGGAATCTACATAAAAACGCCTTCCTGGCAACGCCCAAATGCCCTGCTGCCATGCAGATAAACACTGGCAGCGGCAGCAAGTGCATGCCCACAGCCACCCCTTGTTCCTTCACACCTTGTATCAGCTGTAATCCAGTCCAGTCCAGTGCTGCCTGCTGAGCAGCACTGACCAACACTGCCTGGGCCCAGGCTTTTATCTCTGAGGCCCCATTATGATGTCAGAAAGCTGGCTCTGGAATCCTGAGGGCTCCACTATGACACGTGCAAAGTTCCGTCTGAACTTTATATAAGACGGTGAGGCTCAGTCAGTCACTCAGTGTTGCCTGAGAGGGCAACACTGCAACAGCCGGCCGCCAGGCTGTCTTTTTTTTGCACAGCTAGTTGCCTCCAGGAGGCCACAAGAGGGAGACAAGGGACTGCAAAATGGAAAATAGGCATCCACCAACTTTACAGACAACTTCTCCTTGCTCCTACAACCTCCATCCTTGCACAGTTTGTTATTCTTCTAGGTAACATAGTAACAAATCCAAATTGCTGCTCTCTTTGTAGGCAAGCAAGGCTTTGTTTCAACTGCAATTCTTACTTCTTCTTGAAATGTAGGGACGACAGTACATTCCATCACATCCATCTAGTGTACACAGGTAGGTCCATTGTGGCGGGCAGGCGAGCGGGCGGGCTGCTTTATTGGCTGTTTGCTGTTCCCCTACTCCACTCCACTATTTGACTGTTGTGCTGCATCAATCAATCAATCAATCAATCAATCAATCAATCAATCAATCAGTGGCTGGCTCAGGTGCAGCTCTTTAACTTACCTAAAAGGGAGGGCGGAGAGAAGACAAGGAAGGTGAATGAGGTGTTCCAATGTGAAATGCCGGAAACACAGAAACACAGACGACACACAACAAGAGGTGGCAATCTATTCATTAATTGCATTTAATCAATGAGCTCATTATCACTCATGCATTGTCCAACAGGTGTTGAAATAATGGGATTAAAAGGGGAGATCCCTTCAGAAAGACAGAAACAATAGCAAAGACAAAAAACACTTTTGGAATCTGCTTTTAGTCAACACATAAGGAAAGGGTGCACCGGTCCTGGAAATACTGCAATACCAGGTCAATGCGTGGAGTGGACAGAGCAAGCTCTATTTCCATCTCCCTGTTCTAAAAATCCATTTAATATATGGTCCCCAGATAGGGGACGTATCAGATATTAAACTGATAAGAACAGATACTACACTTGATCTTAGCCAAAAGGCCGAGAAGCGATAACCCGAACGGGCCGCGCGTTGCCCGAGCCTGCCCGATACTGCTGTTCAGCCCTTGCAGCGATTCAGCCTACTTCTAGGCAATTCCATGGGGCCCTGCAGGCTCACACACTCACAGCTACACGGGAGGTGAATAAAGGCCGGAGAGGAAGCCAGACAGGATTTGCTTCTTTTGCTTGCACCACAATGCAGTGCTGAAAGAGGAGGAATCTACATAAAAACGCCTTCCTGGCAACGCCCAAATGCCCTGCTGCCATGCAGATAAACACTGGCAGCGGCAGCAAGTGCATGCCCACAGCCACCCCTTGTTCCTTCACACCTTGTATCAGCTGTAATCCAGTCCAGTCCAGTGCTGCCTGCTGAGCAGCACTGACCAACACTGCCTGGGCCCAGGCTTTTATCTCTGAGGCCCCATTATGATGTCAGAAAGCTGGCTCTGGAATCCTGAGGGCTCCACTATGACACGTGCAAAGTTCCGTCTGAACTTTATATAAGACGGTGAGGCTCAGTCAGTCACTCAGTGTTGCCTGAGAGGGCAACACTGCAACAGCCGGCCGCCAGGCTGTCTTTTTTTTGCACAGCTAGTTGCCTCCAGGAGGCCACAAGAGGGAGACAAGGGACTGCAAAATGGAAAATAGGCATCCACCAACTTTACAGACAACTTCTCCTTGCTCCTACAACCTCCATCCTTGCACAGTTTGTTATTCTTCTAGGTAACATAGTAACAAATCCAAATTGCTGCTCTCTTTGTAGGCAAGCAAGGCTTTGTTGCAACTGCAATTCTTACTTCTTCTTGAAATGTAGGGACGACAGTACATTCCATCACATCCATCTAGTGTACACAGGTAGGTCCATTGTGGCGGGCAGGCGAGCGGGCGGGCTGCTTTATTGGCTGTTTGCTGTTCCCCTACTCCACTCCACTATTTGACTGTTGTGCTGCATCAATCAATCAATCAATCAATCAATCAATCAATCAATCAATCAATCAATCAATCAATCAATCAATCAGTGGCTGGCTCAGGTGCAGCTCTTTAACTTACCTAAAAGGGAGGGCGGAGAGAAGACAAGGAAGGTGAATGAGGTGTTCCAATGTGAAATGCCGGAAACACAGAAACACAGACGACACACAACAAGAGGTGGCAATCTATTCATTAATTGCATTTAATCAATGAGCTCATTATCACTCATGCATTGTCCAACAGGTGTTGAAATAATGGGATTAAAAGGGGAGATCCCTTCAGAAAGACAGAAACAATAGCAAAGACAAAAAACACTTTTGGAATCTGCTTTTAGTCAACACATAAGGAAAGGGTGCACCGGTCCTGGAAATACTGCAATACCAGGTCAATGCGTGGAGTGGACAGAGCAAGCTCTATTTCCATCTCCCTGTTCTAAAAATCCATTTAATATATGGTCCCCAGATAGGGGACGTATCAGATATTAAACTGATAAGAACAGATACTACACTTGATCTTAGCCAAAAGGCCGAGAAGCGATAACCCGAACGGGCCGCGCGTTGCCCGAGCCTGCCCGATACTGCTGTTCAGCCCTTGCAGCGATTCAGCCTACTTCTAGGCAATTCCATGGGGCCCTGCAGGCTCACACACTCACAGCTACACGGGAGGTGAATAAAGGCCGGAGAGGAAGCCAGACAGGATTTGCTTCTTTTGCTTGCACCACAATGCAGTGCTGAAAGAGGAGGAATCTACATAAAAACGCCTTCCTGGCAACGCCCAAATGCCCTGCTGCCATGCAGATAAACACTGGCAGCGGCAGCAAGTGCATGCCCACAGCCACCCCTTGTTCCTTCACACCTTGTATCAGCTGTAATCCAGTCCAGTCCAGTGCTGCCTGCTGAGCAGCACTGACCAACACTGCCTGGGCCCAGGCTTTTATCTCTGAGGCCCCATTATGATGTCAGAAAGCTGGCTCTGGAATCCTGAGGGCTCCACTATGACACGTGCAAAGTTCCGTCTGAACTTTATATAAGACGGTGAGGCTCAGTCAGTCACTCAGTGTTGCCTGAGAGGGCAACACTGCAACAGCCGGCCGCCAGGCTGTCTTTTTTTTGCACAGCTAGTTGCCTCCAGGAGGCCACAAGAGGGAGACAAGGGACTGCAAAATGGAAAATAGGCATCCACCAACTTTACAGACAACTTCTCCTTGCTCCTACAACCTCCATCCTTGCACAGTTTGTTATTCTTCTAGGTAACATAGTAACAAATCCAAATTGCTGCTCTCTTTGTAGGCAAGCAAGGCTTTGTTGCAACTGCAATTCTTACTTCTTCTTGAAATGTAGGGACGACAGTACATTCCATCACATCCATCTAGTGTACACAGGTAGGTCCATTGTGGCGGGCAGGCGAGCGGGCGGGCTGCTTTATTGGCTGTTTGCTGTTCCCCTACTCCACTCCACTATTTGACTGTTGTGCTGCATCAATCAATCAATCAATCAATCAATCAATCAATCAATCAATCAATCAATCAATCAGTGGCTGGCTCAGGTGCAGCTCTTTAACTTACCTAAAAGGGAGGGCGGAGAGAAGACAAGGAAGGTGAATGAGGTGTTCCAATGTGAAATGCCGGAAACACAGAAACACAGACGACACACAACAAGAGGTGGCAATCTATTCATTAATTGCATTTAATCAATGAGCTCATTATCACTCATGCATTGTCCAACAGGTGTTGAAATAATGGGATTAAAAGGGGAGATCCCTTCAGAAAGACAGAAACAATAGCAAAGACAAAAAACACTTTTGGAATCTGCTTTTAGTCAACACATAAGGAAAGGGTGCACCGGTCCTGGAAATACTGCAATACCAGGTCAATGCGTGGAGTGGACAGAGCAAGCTCTATTTCCATCTCCCTGTTCTAAAAATCCATTTAATATATGGTCCCCAGATAGGGGACGTATCAGATATTAAACTGATAAGAACAGATACTACACTTGATCTTAGCCAAAAGGCCGAGAAGCGATAACCCGAACGGGCCGCGCGTTGCCCGAGCCTGCCCGATACTGCTGTTCAGCCCTTGCAGCGATTCAGCCTACTTCTAGGCAATTCCATGGGGCCCTGCAGGCTCACACACTCACAGCTACACGGGAGGTGAATAAAGGCCGGAGAGGAAGCCAGACAGGATTTGCTTCTTTTGCTTGCACCACAATGCAGTGCTGAAAGAGGAGGAATCTACATAAAAACGCCTTCCTGGCAACGCCCAAATGCCCTGCTGCCATGCAGATAAACACTGGCAGCGGCAGCAAGTGCATGCCCACAGCCACCCCTTGTTCCTTCACACCTTGTATCAGCTGTAATCCAGTCCAGTCCAGTGCTGCCTGCTGAGCAGCACTGACCAACACTGCCTGGGCCCAGGCTTTTATCTCTGAGGCCCCATTATGATGTCAGAAAGCTGGCTCTGGAATCCTGAGGGCTCCACTATGACACGTGCAAAGTTCCGTCTGAACTTTATATAAGACGGTGAGGCTCAGTCAGTCACTCAGTGTTGCCTGAGAGGGCAACACTGCAACAGCCGGCCGCCAGGCTGTCTTTTTTTTGCACAGCTAGTTGCCTCCAGGAGGCCACAAGAGGGAGACAAGGGACTGCAAAATGGAAAATAGGCATCCACCAACTTTACAGACAACTTCTCCTTGCTCCTACAACCTCCATCCTTGCACAGTTTGTTATTCTTCTAGGTAACATAGTAACAAATCCAAATTGCTGCTCTCTTTGTAGGCAAGCAAGGCTTTGTTGCAACTGCAATTCTTACTTCTTCTTGAAATGTAGGGACGACAGTACATTCCATCACATCCATCTAGTGTACACAGGTAGGTCCATTGTGGCGGGCAGGCGAGCGGGCGGGCTGCTTTATTGGCTGTTTGCTGTTCCCCTACTCCACTCCACTATTTGACTGTTGTGCTGCATCAATCAATCAATCAATCAATCAATCAATCAATCAATCAGTGGCTGGCTCAGGTGCAGCTCTTTAACTTACCTAAAAGGGAGGGCGGAGAGAAGACAAGGAAGGTGAATGAGGTGTTCCAATGTGAAATGCCGGAAACACAGAAACACAGACGACACACAACAAGAGGTGGCAATCTATTCATTAATTGCATTTAATCAATGAGCTCATTATCACTCATGCATTGTCCAACAGGTGTTGAAATAATGGGATTAAAAGGGGAGATCCCTTCAGAAAGACAGAAACAATAGCAAAGACAAAAAACACTTTTGGAATCTGCTTTTAGTCAACACATAAGGAAAGGGTGCACCGGTCCTGGAAATACTGCAATACCAGGTCAATGCGTGGAGTGGACAGAGCAAGCTCTATTTCCATCTCCCTGTTCTAAAAATCCATTTAATATATGGTCCCCAGATAGGGGACGTATCAGATATTAAACTGATAAGAACAGATACTACACTTGATCTTAGCCAAAAGGCCGAGAAGCGATAACCCGAACGGGCCGCGCGTTGCCCGAGCCTGCCCGATACTGCTGTTCAGCCCTTGCAGCGATTCAGCCTACTTCTAGGCAATTCCATGGGGCCCTGCAGGCTCACACACTCACAGCTACACGGGAGGTGAATAAAGGCCGGAGAGGAAGCCAGACAGGATTTGCTTCTTTTGCTTGCACCACAATGCAGTGCTGAAAGAGGAGGAATCTACATAAAAACGCCTTCCTGGCAACGCCCAAATGCCCTGCTGCCATGCAGATAAACACTGGCAGCGGCAGCAAGTGCATGCCCACAGCCACCCCTTGTTCCTTCACACCTTGTATCAGCTGTAATCCAGTCCAGTCCAGTGCTGCCTGCTGAGCAGCACTGACCAACACTGCCTGGGCCCAGGCTTTTATCTCTGAGGCCCCATTATGATGTCAGAAAGCTGGCTCTGGAATCCTGAGGGCTCCACTATGACACGTGCAAAGTTCCGTCTGAACTTTATATAAGACGGTGAGGCTCAGTCAGTCACTCAGTGTTGCCTGAGAGGGCAACACTGCAACAGCCGGCCGCCAGGCTGTCTTTTTTTTGCACAGCTAGTTGCCTCCAGGAGGCCACAAGAGGGAGACAAGGGACTGCAAAATGGAAAATAGGCATCCACCAACTTTACAGACAACTTCTCCTTGCTCCTACAACCTCCATCCTTGCACAGTTTGTTATTCTTCTAGGTAACATAGTAACAAATCCAAATTGCTGCTCTCTTTGTAGGCAAGCAAGGCTTTGTTGCAACTGCAATTCTTACTTCTTCTTGAAATGTAGGGACGACAGTACATTCCATCACATCCATCTAGTGTACACAGGTAGGTCCATTGTGGCGGGCAGGCGAGCGGGCGGGCTGCTTTATTGGCTGTTTGCTGTTCCCCTACTCCACTCCACTATTTGACTGTTGTGCTGCATCAATCAATCAATCAATCAATCAATCAATCAGTGGCTGGCTCAGGTGCAGCTCTTTAACTTACCTAAAAGGGAGGGCGGAGAGAAGACAAGGAAGGTGAATGAGGTGTTCCAATGTGAAATGCCGGAAACACAGAAACACAGACGACACACAACAAGAGGTGGCAATCTATTCATTAATTGCATTTAATCAATGAGCTCATTATCACTCATGCATTGTCCAACAGGTGTTGAAATAATGGGATTAAAAGGGGAGATCCCTTCAGAAAGACAGAAACAATAGCAAAGACAAAAAACACTTTTGGAATCTGCTTTTAGTCAACACATAAGGAAAGGGTGCACCGGTCCTGGAAATACTGCAATACCAGGTCAATGCGTGGAGTGGACAGAGCAAGCTCTATTTCCATCTCCCTGTTCTAAAAATCCATTTAATATATGGTCCCCAGATAGGGGACGTATCAGATATTAAACTGATAAGAACAGATACTACACTTGATCTTAGCCAAAAGGCCGAGAAGCGATAACCCGAACGGGCCGCGCGTTGCCCGAGCCTGCCCGATACTGCTGTTCAGCCCTTGCAGCGATTCAGCCTACTTCTAGGCAATTCCATGGGGCCCTGCAGGCTCACACACTCACAGCTACACGGGAGGTGAATAAAGGCTGGAGAGGAAGCCAGACAGGATTTGCTTCTTTTGCTTGCACCACAATGCAGTGCTGAAAGAGGAGGAATCTACATAAAAACGCCTTCCTGGCAACGCCCAAATGCCCTGCTGCCATGCAGATAAACACTGGCAGCGGCAGCAAGTGCATGCCCACAGCCACCCCTTGTTCATTCACACCTTGTATCAGCTGTAATCCAGTCCAGTCCAGTGCTGCCTGCTGAGCAGCACTGACCAACACTGCCTGGGCCCAGGCTTTTATCTCTGAGGCCCCATTATGATGTCAGAAAGCTGGCTCTGGAATCCTGAGGGCTCCACTATGACACGTGCAAAGTTCCGTCTGAACTTTATATAAGACGGTGAGGCTCAGTCAGTCACTCAGTGTTGCCTGAGAGGGCAACACTGCAACAGCCGGCCGCCAGGCTGTCTTTTTTTTGCACAGCTAGTTGCCTCCAGGAGGCCACAAGAGGGAGACAAGGGACTGCAAAATGGAAAATAGGCATCCACCAACTTTACAGACAACTTCTCCTTGCTCCTACAACCTCCATCCTTGCACAGTTTGTTATTCTTCTAGGTAACATAGTAACAAATCCAAATTGCTGCTCTCTTTGTAGGCAAGCAAGGCTTTGTTGCAACTGCAATTCTTACTTCTTCTTGAAATGTAGGGACGACAGTACATTCCATCACATCCATCTAGTGTACACAGGTAGGTCCATTGTGGCGGGCAGGCGAGCGGGCGGGCTGCTTTATTGGCTGTTTGCTGTTCCCCTACTCCACTCCACTATTTGACTGTTGTGCTGCATCAATCAATCAATCAATCAATCAATCAATCAATCAATCAATCAATCAATCAGTGGCTGGCTCAGGTGCAGCTCTTTAACTTACCTAAAAGGGAGGGCGGAGAGAAGACAAGGAAGGTGAATGAGGTGTTCCAATGTGAAATGCCGGAAACACAGAAACACAGACGACACACAACAAGAGGTGGCAATCTATTCATTAATTGCATTTAATCAATGAGCTCATTATCACTCATGCATTGTACAACAGGTGTTGAAATAATGGGATTAAAAGGGGAGATCCCTTCAGAAAGACAGAAACAATAGCAAAGACAAAAAACACTTTTGGAATCTGCTTTTAGTCAACACATAAGGAAAGGGTGCACCGGTCCTGGAAATACTGCAATACCAGGTCAATGCGTGGAGTGGACAGAGCAAGCTCTATTTCCATCTCCCTGTTCTAAAAATCCATTTAATATATGGTCCCCAGATAGGGGACGTATCAGATATTAAACTGATAAGAACAGATACTACACTTGATCTTAGCCAAAAGGCCGAGAAGCGATAACCCGAACGGGCCGCGCGTTGCCCGAGCCTGCCCGATACTGCTGTTCAGCCCTTGCAGCGATTCAGCCTACTTCTAGGCAATTCCATGGGGCCCTGCAGGCTCACACACTCACAGCTACACGGGAGGTGAATAAAGGCCGGAGAGGAAGCCAGACAGGATTTGCTTCTTTTGCTTGCACCACAATGCAGTGCTGAAAGAGGAGGAATCTACATAAAAACGCCTTCCTGGCAACGCCCAAATGCCCTGCTGCCATGCAGATAAACACTGGCAGCGGCAGCAAGTGCATGCCCACAGCCACCCCTTGTTCCTTCACACCTTGTATCAGCTGTAATCCAGTCCAGTCCAGTGCTGCCTGCTGAGCAGCACTGACCAACACTGCCTGGGCCCAGGCTTTTATCTCTGAGGCCCCATTATGATGTCAGAAAGCTGGCTCTGGAATCCTGAGGGCTCCACTATGACACGTGCAAAGTTCCGTCTGAACTTTATATAAGACGGTGAGGCTCAGTCAGTCACTCAGTGTTGCCTGAGAGGGCAACACTGCAACAGCCGGCCGCCAGGCTGTCTTTTTTTTGCACAGCTAGTTGCCTCCAGGAGGCCACAAGAGGGAGACAAGGGACTGCAAAATGGAAAATAGGCATCCACCAACTTTACAGACAACTTCTCCTTGCTCCTACAACCTCCATCCTTGCACAGTTTGTTATTCTTCTAGGTAACATAGTAACAAATCCAAATTGCTGCTCTCTTTGTAGGCAAGCAAGGCTTTGTTGCAACTGCAATTCTTACTTCTTCTTGAAATGTAGGGACGACAGTACATTCCATCACATCCATCTAGTGTACACAGGTAGGTCCATTGTGGCGGGCAGGCGAGCGGGCGGGCTGCTTTATTGGCTGTTTGCTGTTCCCCTACTCCACTCCACTATTTGACTGTTGTGCTGCATCAATCAATCAATCAATCAATCAATCAATCAATCAATCAATCAATCAATCAGTGGCTGGCTCAGGTGCAGCTCTTTAACTTACCTAAAAGGGAGGGCGGAGAGAAGACAAGGAAGGTGAATGAGGTGTTCCAATGTGAAATGCCGGAAACACAGAAACACAGACGACACACAACAAGAGGTGGCAATCTATTCATTAATTGCATTTAATCAATGAGCTCATTATCACTCATGCATTGTCCAACAGGTGTTGAAATAATGGGATTAAAAGGGGAGATCCCTTCAGAAAGACAGAAACAATAGCAAAGACAAAAAACACTTTTGGAATCTGCTTTTAGTCAACACATAAGGAAAGGGTGCACCGGTCCTGGAAATACTGCAATACCAGGTCAATGCGTGGAGTGGACAGAGCAAGCTCTATTTCCATCTCCCTGTTCTAAAAATCCATTTAATATATGGTCCCCAGATAGGGGACGTATCAGATATTAAACTGATAAGAACAGATACTACACTTGATCTTAGCCAAAAGGCCGAGAAGCGATAACCCGAACGGGCCGCGCGTTGCCCGAGCCTGCCCGATACTGCTGTTCAGCCCTTGCAGCGATTCAGCCTACTTCTAGGCAATTCCATGGGGCCCTGCAGGCTCACACACTCACAGCTACACGGGAGGTGAATAAAGGCCGGAGAGGAAGCCAGACAGGATTTGCTTCTTTTGCTTGCACCACAATGCAGTGCTGAAAGAGGAGGAATCTACATAAAAACGCCTTCCTGGCAACGCCCAAATGCCCTGCTGCCATGCAGATAAACACTGGCAGCGGCAGCAAGTGCATGCCCACAGCCACCCCTTGTTCCTTCACACCTTGTATCAGCTGTAATCCAGTCCAGTCCAGTGCTGCCTGCTGAGCAGCACTGACCAACACTGCCTGGGCCCAGGCTTTTATCTCTGAGGCCCCATTATGATGTCAGAAAGCTGGCTCTGGAATCCTGAGGGCTCCACTATGACACGTGCAAAGTTCCGTCTGAACTTTATATAAGACGGTGAGGCTCAGTCAGTCACTCAGTGTTGCCTGAGAGGGCAACACTGCAACAGCCGGCCGCCAGGCTGTCTTTTTTTTGCACAGCTAGTTGCCTCCAGGAGGCCACAAGAGGGAGACAAGGGACTGCAAAATGGAAAATAGGCATCCACCAACTTTACAGACAACTTCTCCTTGCTCCTACAACCTCCATCCTTGCACAGTTTGTTATTCTTCTAGGTAACATAGTAACAAATCCAAATTGCTGCTCTCTTTGTAGGCAAGCAAGGCTTTGTTGCAACTGCAATTCTTACTTCTTCTTGAAATGTAGGGACGACAGTACATTCCATCACATCCATCTAGTGTACACAGGTAGGTCCATTGTGGCGGGCAGGCGAGC
This sequence comes from Rhinoderma darwinii, assembly GCF_050947455.1. NCBI lineage: Eukaryota > Metazoa > Chordata > Amphibia > Anura > Rhinodermatidae > Rhinoderma > Rhinoderma darwinii. The sequence goes on from NW_027461773.1 coordinate 475,202, forward strand.
GGGCGGGCTGCTTTATTGGCTGTTTGCTGTTCCCCTACTCCACTCCACTATTTGACTGTTGTGCTGCATCAATCAATCAATCAATCAATCAATCAATCAATCAATCAATCAATCAATCAATCAATCAGTGGCTGGCTCAGGTGCAGCTCTTTAACTTACCTAAAAGGGAGGGCGGAGAGAAGACAAGGAAGGTGAATGAGGTGTTCCAATGTGAAATGCCGGAAACACAGAAACACAGACGACACACAACAAGAGATGGCAATCTATTCATTAATTGCATTTAATCAATGAGCTCATTATCACTCATGCATTGTCCAACAGGTGTTGAAATAATGGGATTAAAAGGGGAGATCCCTTCAGAAAGACAGAAACAATAGCAAAGACAAAAAACACTTTTGGAATCTGCTTTTAGTCAACACATAAGGAAAGGGTGCACCGGTCCTGGAAATACTGCAATACCAGGTCAATGCGTGGAGTGGACAGAGCAAGCTCTATTTCCATCTCCCTGTTCTAAAAATCCATTTAATATATGGTCCCCAGATAGGGGACGTATCAGATATTAAACTGATAAGAACAGATACTACACTTGATCTTAGCCAAAAGGCCGAGAAGCGATAACCCGAACGGGCCGCGCGTTGCCCGAGCCTGCCCGATACTGCTGTTCAGCCCTTGCAGCGATTCAGCCTACTTCTAGGCAATTCCATGGGGCCCTGCAGGCTCACACACTCACAGCTACACGGGAGGTGAATAAAGGCCGGAGAGGAAGCCAGACAGGATTTGCTTCTTTTGCTTGCACCACAATGCAGTGCTGAAAGAGGAGGAATCTACATAAAAACGCCTTCCTGGCAACGCCCAAATGCCCTGCTGCCATGCAGATAAACACTGGCAGCGGCAGCAAGTGCATGCCCACAGCCACCCCTTGTTCCTTCACACCTTGTATCAGCTGTAATCCAGTCCAGTCCAGTGCTGCCTGCTGAGCAGCACTGACCAACACTGCCTGGGCCCAGGCTTTTATCTCTGAGGCCCCATTATGATGTCAGAAAGCTGGCTCTGGAATCCTGAGGGCTCCACTATGACACGTGCAAAGTTCCGTCTGAACTTTATATAAGACGGTGAGGCTCAGTCAGTCACTCAGTGTTGCCTGAGAGGGCAACACTGCAACAGCCGGCCGCCAGGCTGTCTTTTTTTTGCACAGCTAGTTGCCTCCAGGAGGCCACAAGAGGGAGACAAGGGACTGCAAAATGGAAAATAGGCATCCACCAACTTTACAGACAACTTCTCCTTGCTCCTACAACCTCCATCCTTGCACAGTTTGTTATTCTTCTAGGTAACATAGTAACAAATCCAAATTGCTGCTCTCTTTGTAGGCAAGCAAGGCTTTGTTGCAACTGCAATTCTTACTTCTTCTTGAAATGTAGGGACGACAGTACATTCCATCACATCCATCTAGTGTACACAGGTAGGTCCATTGTGGCGGGCAGGCAAGCGGGCGGGCTGCTTTATTGGCTGTTTGCTGTTCCCCTACTCCACTCCACTATTTGACTGTTGTGCTGCATCAATCAATCAATCAATCAATCAATCAATCAGTGGCTGGCTCAGGTGCAGCTCTTTAACTTACCTAAAAGGGAGGGCGGAGAGAAGACAAGGAAGGTGAATGAGGTGTTCCAATGTGAAATGCCGGAAACACAGAAACACAGACGACACACAACAAGAGGTGGCAATCTATTCATTAATTGCATTTAATCAATGAGCTCATTATCACTCATGCATTGTCCAACAGGTGTTGAAATAATGGGATTAAAAGGGGAGATCCCTTCAGAAAGACAGAAACAATAGCAAAGACAAAAAACACTTTTGGAATCTGCTTTTAGTCAACACATAAGGAAAGGGTGCACCGGTCCTGGAAATACTGCAATACCAGGTCAATGCGTGGAGTGGACAGAGCAAGCTCTATTTCCATCTCCCTGTTCTAAAAATCCATTTAATATATGGTCCCCAGATAGGGGACGTATCAGATATTAAACTGATAAGAACAGATACTACACTTGATCTTAGCCAAAAGGCCGAGAAGCGATAACCCGAACGGGCCGCGCGTTGCCCGAGCCTGCCCGATACTGCTGTTCAGCCCTTGCAGCGATTCAGCCTACTTCTAGGCAATTCCATGGGGCCCTGCAGGCTCACACACTCACAGCTACACGGGAGGTGAATAAAGGCCGGAGAGGAAGCCAGACAGGATTTGCTTCTTTTGCTTGCACCACAATGCAGTGCTGAAAGAGGAGGAATCTACATAAAAACGCCTTCCTGGCAACGCCCAAATGCCCTGCTGCCATGCAGATAAACACTGGCAGCGGCAGCAAGTGCATGCCCACAGCCACCCCTTGTTCCTTCACACCTTGTATCAGCTGTAATCCAGTCCAGTCCAGTGCTGCCTGCTGAGCAGCACTGACCAACACTGCCTGGGCCCAGGCTTTTATCTCTGAGGCCCCATTATGATGTCAGAAAGCTGGCTCTGGAATCCTGAGGGCTCCACTATGACACGTGCAAAGTTCCGTCTGAACTTTATATAAGACGGTGAGGCTCAGTCAGTCACTCAGTGTTGCCTGAGAGGGCAACACTGCAACAGCCGGCCGCCAGGCTGTCTTTTTTTTGCACAGCTAGTTGCCTCCAGGAGGCCACAAGAGGGAGACAAGGGACTGCAAAATGGAAAATAGGCATCCACCAACTTTACAGACAACTTCTCCTTGCTCCTACAACCTCCATCCTTGCACAGTTTGTTATTCTTCTAGGTAACATAGTAACAAATCCAAATTGCTGCTCTCTTTGTAGGCAAGCAAGGCTTTGTTGCAACTGCAATTCTTACTTCTTCTTGAAATGTAGGGACGACAGTACATTCCATCACATCCATCTAGTGTACACAGGTAGGTCCATTGTGGCGGGCAGGCGAGCGGGCGGGCTGCTTTATTGGCTGTTTGCTGTTCCCCTACTCCACTCCACTATTTGACTGTTGTGCTGCATCAATCAATCAATCAATCAATCAATCAATCAATCAATCAATCAGTGGCTGGCTCAGGTGCAGCTCTTTAACTTACCTAAAAGGGAGGGCGGAGAGAAGACAAGGAAGGTGAATGAGGTGTTCCAATGTGAAATGCCGGAAACACAGAAACACAGACGACACACAACAAGAGGTGGCAATCTATTCATTAATTGCATTTAATCAATGAGCTCATTATCACTCATGCATTGTCCAACAGGTGTTGAAATAATGGGATTAAAAGGGGAGATCCCTTCAGAAAGACAGAAACAATAGCAAAGACAAAAAACACTTTTGGAATCTGCTTTTAGTCAACACATAAGGAAAGGGTGCACCGGTCCTGGAAATACTGCAATACCAGGTCAATGCGTGGAGTGGACAGAGCAAGCTCTATTTCCATCTCCCTGTTCTAAAAATCCATTTAATATATGGTCCCCAGATAGGGGACGTATCAGATATTAAACTGATAAGAACAGATACTACACTTGATCTTAGCCAAAAGGCCGAGAAGCGATAACCCGAACGGGCCGCGCGTTGCCCGAGCCTGCCCGATACTGCTGTTCAGCCCTTGCAGCGATTCAGCCTACTTCTAGGCAATTCCATGGGGCCCTGCAGGCTCACACACGCACAGCTACACGGGAGGTGAATAAAGGCCGGAGAGGAAGCCAGACAGGATTTGCTTCTTTTGCTTGCACCACAATGCAGTGCTGAAAGAGGAGGAATCTACATAAAAACGCCTTCCTGGCAACGCCCAAATGCCCTGCTGCCATGCAGATAAACACTGGCAGCGGCAGCAAGTGCATGCCCACAGCCACCCCTTGTTCCTTCACACCTTGTATCAGCTGTAATCCAGTCCAGTCCAGTGCTGCCTGCTGAGCAGCACTGACCAACACTGCCTGGGCCCAGGCTTTTATCTCTGAGGCCCCATTATGATGTCAGAAAGCTGGCTCTGGAATCCTGAGGGCTCCACTATGACACGTGCAAAGTTCCGTCTGAACTTTATATAAGACGGTGAGGCTCAGTCAGTCACTCAGTGTTGCCTGAGAGGGCAACACTGCAACAGCCGGCCGCCAGGCTGTCTTTTTTTTGCACAGCTAGTTGCCTCCAGGAGGCCACAAGAGGGAGACAAGGGACTGCAAAATGGAAAATAGGCATCCACCAACTTTACAGACAACTTCTCCTTGCTCCTACAACCTCCATCCTTGCACAGTTTGTTATTCTTCTAGGTAACATAGTAACAAATCCAAATTGCTGCTCTCTTTGTAGGCAAGCAAGGCTTTGTTGCAACTGCAATTCTTACTTCTTCTTGAAATGTAGGGACGACAGTACATTCCATCACATCCATCTAGTGTACACAGGTAGGTCCATTGTGGCGGGCAGGCGAGCGGGCGGGCTGCTTTATTGGCTGTTTGCTGTTCCCCTACTCCACTCCACTATTTGACTGTTGTGCTGCATCAATCAATCAATCAATCAATCAATCAATCAATCAATCAATCAATCAGTGGCTGGCTCAGGTGCAGCTCTTTAACTTACCTAAAAGGGAGGGCGGAGAGAAGACAAGGAAGGTGAATGAGGTGTTCCAATGTGAAATGCCGGAAACACAGAAACACAGACGACACACAACAAGAGGTGGCAATCTATTCATTAATTGCATTTAATCAATGAGCTCATTATCACTCATGCATTGTCCAACAGGTGTTGAAATAATGGGATTAAAAGGGGAGATCCCTTCAGAAAGACAGAAACAATAGCAAAGACAAAAAACACTTTTGGAATCTGCTTTTAGTCAACACATAAGGAAAGGGTGCACCGGTCCTGGAAATACTGCAATACCAGGTCAATGCGTGGAGTGGACAGAGCAAGCTCTATTTCCATCTCCCTGTTCTAAAAATCCATTTAATATATGGTCCCCAGATAGGGGACGTATCAGATATTAAACTGATAAGAACAGATACTACACTTGATCTTAGCCAAAAGGCCGAGAAGCGATAACCCGAACGGGCCGCGCGTTGCCCGAGCCTGCCCGATACTGCTGTTCAGCCCTTGCAGCGATTCAGCCTACTTCTAGGCAATTCCATGGGGCCCTGCAGGCTCACACACTCACAGCTACACGGGAGGTGAATAAAGGCCGGAGAGGAAGCCAGACAGGATTTGCTTCTTTTGCTTGCACCACAATGCAGTGCTGAAAGAGGAGGAATCTACATAAAAACGCCTTCCTGGCAACGCCCAAATGCCCTGCTGCCATGCAGATAAACACTGGCAGCGGCAGCAAGTGCATGCCCACAGCCACCCCTTGTTCCTTCACACCTTGTATCAGCTGTAATCCAGTCCAGTCCAGTGCTGCCTGCTGAGCAGCACTGACCAACACTGCCTGGGCCCAGGCTTTTATCTCTGAGGCCCCATTATGATGTCAGAAAGCTGGCTCTGGAATCCTGAGGGCTCCACTATGACACGTGCAAAGTTCCGTCTGAACTTTATATAAGACGGTGAGGCTCAGTCAGTCACTCAGTGTTGCCTGAGAGGGCAACACTGCAACAGCCGGCCGCCAGGCTGTCTTTTTTTTTGCACAGCTAGTTGCCTCCAGGAGGCCACAAGAGGGAGACAAGGGACTGCAAAATGGAAAATAGGCATCCACCAACTTTACAGACAACTTCTCCTTGCTCCTACAACCTCCATCCTTGCACAGTTTGTTATTCTTCTAGGTAACATAGTAACAAATCCAAATTGCTGCTCTCTTTGTAGGCAAGCAAGGCTTTGTTGCAACTGCAATTCTTACTTCTTCTTGAAATGTAGGGACGACAGTACATTCCATCACATCCATCTAGTGTACACAGGTAGGTCCATTGTGGCGGGCAGGCGAGCGGGCGGGCTGCTTTATTGGCTGTTTGCTGTTCCCTACTCCACTCCACTATTTGACTGTTGTGCTGCATCAATCAATCAATCAATCAATCAATCAATCAATCAATCAATCAATCAATCAATCAGTGGCTGGCTCAGGTGCAGCTCTTTAACTTACCTAAAAGGGAGGGCGGAGAGAAGACAAGGAAGGTGAATGAGGTGTTCCAATGTGAAATGCCGGAAACACAGAAACACAGACGACACACAACAAGAGGTGGCAATCTATTCATTAATTGCATTTAATCAATGAGCTCATTATCACTCATGCATTGTCCAACAGGTGTTGAAATAATGGGATTAAAAGGGGAGATCCCTTCAGAAAGACAGAAACAATAGCAAAGACAAAAAACACTTTTGGAATCTGCTTTTAGTCAACACATAAGGAAAGGGTGCACCGGTCCTGGAAATACTGCAATACCAGGTCAATGCGTGGAGTGGACAGAGCAAGCTCTATTTCCATCTCCCTGTTCTAAAAATCCATTTAATATATGGTCCCCAGATAGGGGACGTATCAGATATTAAACTGATAAGAACAGATACTACACTTGATCTTAGCCAAAAGGCCGAGAAGCGATAACCCGAACGGGCCGCGCGTTGCCCGAGCCTGCCCGATACTGCTGTTCAGCCCTTGCAGCGATTCAGCCTACTTCTAGGCAATTCCATGGGGCCCTGCAGGCTCACACACTCACAGCTACACGGGAGGTGAATAAAGGCCGGAGAGGAAGCCAGACAGGATTTGCTTCTTTTGCTTGCACCACAATGCAGTGCTGAAAGAGGAGGAATCTACATAAAAACGCCTTCCTGGCAACGCCCAAATGCCCTGCTGCCATGCAGATAAACACTGGCAGCGGCAGCAAGTGCATGCCCACAGCCACCCCTTGTTCCTTCACACCTTGTATCAGCTGTAATCCAGTCCAGTCCAGTGCTGCCTGCTGAGCAGCACTGACCAACACTGCCTGGGCCCAGGCTTTTATCTCTGAGGCCCCATTATGATGTCAGAAAGCTGGCTCTGGAATCCTGAGGGCTCCACTATGACACGTGCAAAGTTCCGTCTGAACTTTATATAAGACGGTGAGGCTCAGTCAGTCACTCAGTGTTGCCTGAGAGGGCAACACTGCAACAGCCGGCCGCCAGGCTGTCTTTTTTTTGCACAGCTAGTTGCCTCCAGGAGGCCACAAGAGGGAGACAAGGGACTGCAAAATGGAAAATAGGCATCCACCAACTTTACAGACAACTTCTCCTTGCTCCTACAACCTCCATCCTTGCACAGTTTGTTATTCTTCTAGGTAACATAGTAACAAATCCAAATTGCTGCTCTCTTTGTAGGCAAGCAAGGCTTTGTTGCAACTGCAATTCTTACTTCTTCTTGAAATGTAGGGACGACAGTACATTCCATCACATCCATCTAGTGTACACAGGTAGGTCCATTGTGGCGGGCAGGCGAGCGGGCGGGCTGCTTTATTGGCTGTTTGCTGTTCCCTACTCCACTCCACTATTTGACTGTTGTGCTGCATCAATCAATCAATCAATCAATCAATCAATCAATCAATCAATCAATCAGTGGCTGGCTCAGGTGCAGCTCTTTAACTTACCTAAAAGGGAGGGCGGAGAGAAGACAAGGAAGGTGAATGAGGTGTTCCAATGTGAAATGCCGGAAACACAGAAACACAGACGACACACAACAAGAGGTGGCAATCTATTCATTAATTGCATTTAATCAATGAGCTCATTATCACTCATGCATTGTCCAACAGGTGTTGAAATAATGGGATTAAAAGGGGAGATCCCTTCAGAAAGACAGAAACAATAGCAAAGACAAAAAACACTTTTGGAATCTGCTTTTAGTCAACACATAAGGAAAGGGTGCACCGGTCCTGGAAATACTGCAATACCAGGTCAATGCGTGGAGTGGACAGAGCAAGCTCTATTTCCATCTCCCTGTTCTAAAAATCCATTTAATATATGGTCCCCAGATAGGGGACGTATCAGATATTAAACTGATAAGAACAGATACTACACTTGATCTTAGCCAAAAGGCCGAGAAGCGATAACCCGAACGGGCCGCGCGTTGCCCGAGCCTGCCCGATACTGCTGTTCAGCCCTTGCAGCGATTCAGCCTACTTCTAGGCAATTCCATGGGGCCCTGCAGGCTCACACACTCACAGCTACACGGGAGGTGAATAAAGGCCGGAGAGGAAGCCAGACAGGATTTGCTTCTTTTGCTTGCACCACAATGCAGTGCTGAAAGAGGAGGAATCTACATAAAAACGCCTTCCTGGCAACGCCCAAATGCCCTGCTGCCATGCAGATAAACACTGGCAGCGGCAGCAAGTGCATGCCCACAGCCACCCCTTGTTCCTTCACACCTTGTATCAGCTGTAATCCAGTCCAGTCCAGTGCTGCCTGCTGAGCAGCACTGACCAACACTGCCTGGGCCCAGGCTTTTATCTCTGAGGCCCCATTATGATGTCAGAAAGCTGGCTCTGGAATCCTGAGGGCTCCACTATGACACGTGCAAAGTTCCGTCTGAACTTTATATAAGACGGTGAGGCTCAGTCAGTCACTCAGTGTTGCCTGAGAGGGCAACACTGCAACAGCCGGCCGCCAGGCTGTCTTTTTTTTGCACAGCTAGTTGCCTCCAGGAGGCCACAAGAGGGAGACAAGGGACTGCAAAATGGAAAATAGGCATCCACCAACTTTACAGACAACTTCTCCTTGCTCCTACAACCTCCATCCTTGCACAGTTTGTTATTCTTCTAGGTAACATAGTAACAAATCCAAATTGCTGCTCTCTTTGTAGGCAAGCAAGTCTTTGTTGCAACTGCAATTCTTACTTCTTCTTGAAATGTAGGGACGACAGTACATTCCATCACATCCATCTAGTGTACACAGGTAGGTCCATTGTGGCGGGCAGGCGAGCGGGCGGGCTGCTTTATTGGCTGTTTGCTGTTCCCTACTCCACTCCACTATTTGACTGTTGTGCTGCATCAATCAATCAATCAATCAATCAATCAATCAATCAGTGGCTGGCTCAGGTGCAGCTCTTTAACTTACCTAAAAGGGAGGGCGGAGAGAAGACAAGGAAGGTGAATGAGGTGTTCCAATGTGAAATGCCGGAAACACAGAAACACAGACGACACACAACAAGAGGTGGCAATCTATTCATTAATTGCATTTAATCAATGAGCTCATTATCACTCATGCATTGTCCAACAGGTGTTGAAATAATGGGATTAAAAGGGGAGATCCCTTCAGAAAGACAGAAACAATAGCAAAGACAAAAAACACTTTTGGAATCTGTTTTTAGTCAACACATAAGGAAAGGGTGCACCGGTCCTGGAAATACTGCAATACCAGGTCAATGCGTGGAGTGGACAGAGCAAGCTCTATTTCCATCTCCCTGTTCTAAAAATCCATTTAATATATGGTCCCCAGATAGGGGACGTATCAGATATTAAACTGATAAGAACAGATACTACACTTGATCTTAGCCAAAAGGCCGAGAAGCGATAACCCGAACGGGCCGCGCGTTGCCCGAGCCTGCCCGATACTGCTGTTCAGCCCTTGCAGCGATTCAGCCTACTTCTAGGCAATTCCATGGGGCCCTGCAGGCTCACACACTCACAGCTACACGGGAGGTGAATAAAGGCCGGAGAGGAAGCCAGACAGGATTTGCTTCTTTTGCTTGCACCACAATGCAGTGCTGAAAGAGGAGGAATCTACATAAAAACGCCTTCCTGGCAACGCCCAAATGCCCTGCTGCCATGCAGATAAACACTGGCAGCGGCAGCAAGTGCATGCCCACAGCCACCCCTTGTTCCTTCACACCTTGTATCAGCTGTAATCCAGTCCAGTCCAGTGCTGCCTGCTGAGCAGCACTGACCAACACTGCCTGGGCCCAGGCTTTTATCTCTGAGGCCCCATTATGATGTCAGAAAGCTGGCTCTGGAATCCTGAGGGCTCCACTATGACACGTGCAAAGTTCCGTCTGAACTTTATATAAGACGGTGAGGCTCAGTCAGTCACTCAGTGTTGCCTGAGAGGGCAACACTGCAACAGCCGGCCGCCAGGCTGTCTTTTTTTTGCACAGCTAGTTGCCTCCAGGAGGCCACAAGAGGGAGACAAGGGACTGCAAAATGGAAAATAGGCATCCACCAACTTTACAGACAACTTCTCCTTGCTCCTACAACCTCCATCCTTGCACAGTTTGTTATTCTTCTAGGTAACATAGTAACAAATCCAAATTGCTGCTCTCTTTGTAGGCAAGCAAGGCTTTGTTGCAACTGCAATTCTTACTTCTTCTTGAAATGTAGGGACGACAGTACATTCCATCACATCCATCTAGTGTACACAGGTAGGTCCATTGTGGCGGGCAGGCGAGCGGGCGGGCTGCTTTATTGGCTGTTTGCTGTTCCCCTACTCCACTCCACTATTTGACTGTTGTGCTGCATCAATCAATCAATCAATCAATCAATCAATCAATCAATCAATCAATCAATCAATCAATCAGTGGCTGGCTCAGGTGCAGCTCTTTAACTTACCTAAAAGGGAGGGCGGAGAGAAGACAAGGAAGGTGAATGAGGTGTTCCAATGTGAAATGCCGGAAACACAGAAACACAGACGACACACAACAAGAGGTGGCAATCTATTCATTAATTGCATTTAATCAATGAGCTCATTATCACTCATGCATTGTCCAACAGGTGTTGAAATAATGGGATTAAAAGGGGAGATCCCTTCATGAAGACAGAAACAATAGCAAAGACAAAAAACACTTTTGGAATCTGCTTTTAGTCAACACATAAGGAAAGGGTGCACCGGTCCTGGAAATACTGCAATACCAGGTCAATGCGTGGAGTGGACAGAGCAAGCTCTATTTCCATCTCCCTGTTCTAAAAATCCATTTAATATATGGTCCCCAGATAGGGGACGTATCAGATATTAAACTGATAAGAACAGATACTACACTTGATCTTAGCCAAAAGGCCGAGAAGCGATAACCCGAACGGGCCGCGCGTTGCCCGAGCCTGCCCGATACTGCTGTTCAGCCCTTGCAGCGATTCAGCCTACTTCTAGGCAATTCCATGGGGCCCTGCAGGCTCACACACTCACAGCTACACGGGAGGTGAATAAAGGCCGGAGAGGAAGCCAGACAGGATTTGCTTCTTTTGCTTGCACCACAATGCAGTGCTGAAAGAGGAGGAATCTACATAAAAACGCCTTCCTGGCAACGCCCAAATGCCCTGCTGCCATGCAGATAAACACTGGCAGCGGCAGCAAGTGCATGCCCACAGCCACCCCTTGTTCCTTCACACCTTGTATCAGCTGTAATCCAGTCCAGTCCAGTGCTGCCTGCTGAGCAGCACTGACCAACACTGCCTGGGCCCAGGCTTTTATCTCTGAGGCCCCATTATGATGTCAGAAAGCTGGCTCTGGAATCCTGAGGCTCTGGAATCCTGAGGGCTCCACTATGACACGTGCAAAGTTCCGTCTGAACTTTATATAAGACGGTGAGGCTCAGTCAGTCACTCAGTGTTGCCTGAGAGGGCAACACTGCAACAGCCGGCCGCCAGGCTGTCTTTTTTTTGCACAGCTAGTTGCCTCCAGGAGGCCACAAGAGGGAGACAAGGGACTGCAAAATGGAAAATAGGCATCCACCAACTTTACAGACAACTTCTCCTTGCTCCTACAACCTCCATCCTTGCACAGTTTGTTATTCTTCTAGGTAACATAGTAACAAATCCAAATTGCTGCTCTCTTTGTAGGCAAGCAAGGCTTTGTTGCAACTGCAATTCTTACTTCTTCTTGAAATGTAGGGACGACAGTACATTCCATCACATCCATCTAGTGTACACAGGTAGGTCCATTGTGGCGGGCAGGCGAGCGGGCGGGCTGCTTTATTGGCTGTTTGCTGTTCCCCTACTCCACTCCACTATTTGACTGTTGTGCTGCATCAATCAATCAATCAATCAATCAATCAATCAATCAATCAGTGGCTGGCTCAGGTGCAGCTCTTTAACTTACCTAAAAGGGAGGGCGGAGAGAAGACAAGGAAGGTGAATGAGGTGTTCCAATGTGAAATGCCGGAAACACAGAAACACAGACGACACACAACAAGAGGTGGCAATCTATTCATTAATTGCATTTAATCAATGAGCTCATTATCACTCATGCATTGTCCAACAGGTGTTGAAATAATGGGATTAAAAGGGGAGATCCCTTCAGAAAGACAGAAACAATAGCAAAGACAAAAAACACTTTTGGAATCTGCTTTTAGTCAACACATAAGGAAAGGGTGCACCGGTCCTGGAAATACTGCAATACCAGGTCAATGCGTGGAGTGGACAGAGCAAGCTCTATTTCCATCTCCCTGTTCTAAAAATCCATTTAATATATGGTCCCCAGATAGGGGACGTATCAGATATTAAACTGATAAGAACAGATACTACACTTGATCTTAGCCAAAAGGCCGAGAAGCGATAACCCGAACGGGCCGCGCGTTGCCCGAGCCTGCCCGATACTGCTGTTCAGCCCTTGCAGCGATTCAGCCTACTTCTAGGCAATTCCATGGGGCCCTGCAGGCTCACACACTCACAGCTACACGGGAGGTGAATAAAGGCCGGAGAGGAAGCCAGACAGGATTTGCTTCTTTTGCTTGCACCACAATGCAGTGCTGAAAGAGGAGGAATCTACATAAAAACGCCTTCCTGGCAACGCCCAAATGCCCTGCTGCCATGCAGATAAACACTGGCAGCGGCAGCAAGTGCATGCCCACAGCCACCCCTTGTTCCTTCACACCTTGTATCAGCTGTAATCCAGTCCAGTCCAGTGCTGCCTGCTGAGCAGCACTGACCAACACTGCCTGGGCCCAGGCTTTTATCTCTGAGGCCCCATTATGATGTCAGAAAGCTGGCTCTGGAATCCTGAGGGCTCCACTATGACACGTGCAAAGTTCCGTCTGAACTTTATATAAGACGGTGAGGCTCAGTCAGTCACTCAGTGTTGCCTGAGAGGGCAACACTGCAACAGCCGGCCGCCAGGCTGTCTTTTTTTTGCACAGCTAGTTGCCTCCAGGAGGCCACAAGAGGGAGACAAGGGACTGCAAAATGGAAAATAGGCATCCACCAACTTTACAGACAACTTCTCCTTGCTCCTACAACCTCCATCCTTGCACAGTTTGTTATTCTTCTAGGTAACATAGTAACAAATCCAAATTGCTGCTCTCTTTGTAGGCAAGCAAGGCTTTGTTGCAACTGCAATTCTTACTTCTTCTTGAAATGTAGGGACGACAGTACATTCCATCACATCCATCTAGTGTACACAGGTAGGTCCATTGTGGCGGGCAGGCGAGCGGGCGGGCTGCTTTATTGGCTGTTTGCTGTTCCCCTACTCCACTCCACTATTTGACTGTTGTGCTGCATCAATCAATCAATCAATCAATCAATCAATCAATCAATCAATCAATCAATCAGTGGCTGGCTCAGGTGCAGCTCTTTAACTTACCTAAAAGGGAGGGCGGAGAGAAGACAAGGAAGGTGAATGAGGTGTTCCAATGTGAAATGCCGGAAACACAGAAACACAGACGACACACAACAAGAGGTGGCAATCTATTCATTAATTGCATTTAATCAATGAGCTCATTATCACTCATGCATTGTCCAACAGGTGTTGAAATAATGGGATTAAAAGGGGAGATCCCTTCAGAAAGACAGAAACAATAGCAAAGACAAAAAACACTTTTGGAATCTGCTTTTAGTCAACACATAAGGAAAGGGTGCACCGGTCCTGGAAATACTGCAATACCAGGTCAATGCGTGGAGTGGACAGAGCAAGCTCTATTTCCATCTCCCTGTTCTAAAAATCCATTTAATATATGGTCCCCAGATAGGGGACGTATCAGATATTAAACTGATAAGAACAGATACTACACTTGATCTTAGCCAAAAGGCCGAGAAGCGATAACCCGAACGGGCCGCGCGTTGCCCGAGCCTGCCCGATACTGCTGTTCAGCCCTTGCAGCGATTCAGCCTACTTCTAGGCAATTCCATGGGGCCCTGCAGGCTCACACACTCACAGCTACACGGGAGGTGAATAAAGGCCGGAGAGGAAGCCAGACAGGATTTGCTTATTTTGCTTGCACCACAATGCAGTGCTGAAAGAGGAGGAATCTACATAAAAACGCCTTCCTGGCAACGCCCAAATGCCCTGCTGCCATGCAGATAAACACTGGCAGCGGCAGCAAGTGCATGCCCACAGCCACCCCTTGTTCCTTCACACCTTGTATCAGCTGTAATCCAGTCCAGTCCAGTGCTGCCTGCTGAGCAGCACTGACCAACACTGCCTGGGCCCAGGCTTTTATCTCTGAGGCCCCATTATGATGTCAGAAAGCTGGCTCTGGAATCCTGAGGGCTCCACTATGACACGTGCAAAGTTCCGTCTGAACTTTATATAAGACGGTGAGGCTCAGTCAGTCACTCAGTGTTGCCTGAGAGGGCAACACTGCAACAGCCGGCCGCCAGGCTGTCTTTTTTTTGCACAGCTAGTTGCCTCCAGGAGGCCACAAGAGGGAGACAAGGGACTGCAAAATGGAAAATAGGCATCCACCAACTTTACAGACAACTTCTCCTTGCTCCTACAACCTCCATCCTTGCACAGTTTGTTATTCTTCTAGGTAACATAGTAACAAATCCAAATTGCTGCTCTCTTTGTAGGCAAGCAAGGCTTTGTTGCAACTGCAATTCTTACTTCTTCTTGAAATGTAGGGACGACAGTACATTCCATCACATCCATCTAGTGTACACAGGTAGGTCCATTGTGGCGGGCAGGCGAGCGGGCGGGCTGCTTTATTGGCTGTTTGCTGTTCCCCTACTCCACTCCACTATTTGACTGTTGTGCTGCAATCAATCAATCAATCAATCAATCAATCAATCAATCAATCAATCAGTGGCTGGCTCAGGTGCAGCTCTTTAACTTACCTAAAAGGGAGGGCGGAGAGAAGACAAGGAAGGTGAATGAGGTGTTCCAATGTGAAATGCCGGAAACACAGAAACACAGACGACACACAACAAGAGGTGGCAATCTATTCATTAATTGCATTTAATCAATGAGCTCATTATCACTCATGCATTGTCCAACAGGTGTTGAAATAATGGGATTAAAAGGGGAGATCCCTTCAGAAAGACAGAAACAATAGCAAAGACAAAAAACACTTTTGGAATCTGCTTTTAGTCAACACATAAGGAAAGGGTGCACCGGTCCTGGAAATACTGCAATACCAGGTCAATGCGTGGAGTGGACAGAGCAAGCTCTATTTCCATCTCCCTGTTCTAAAAATCCATTTAATATATGGTCCCCAGATAGGGGACGTATCAGATATTAAACTGATAAGAACAGATACTACACTTGATCTTAGCCAAAAGGCCGAGAAGCGATAACCCGAACGGGCCGCGCGTTGCCCGAGCCTGCCCGATACTGCTGTTCAGCCCTTGCAGCGATTCAGCCTACTTCGAGGCAATTCCATGGGGCCCTGCAGGCTCACACACTCACAGCTACACGGGAGGTGAATAAAGGCCGGAGAGGAAGCCAGACAGGATTTGCTTCTTTTGCTTGCACCACAATGCAGTGCTGAAAGAGGAGGAATCTACATAAAAACGCCTTCCTGGCAACGCCCAAATGCCCTGCTGCCATGCAGATAAACACTGGCAGCGGCAGCAAGTGCATGCCCACAGCCACCCCTTGTTCCTTCACACCTTGTATCAGCTGTAATCCAGTCCAGTCCAGTGCTGCCTGCTGAGCAGCACTGACCAACACTGCCTGGGCCCAGGCTTTTATCTCTGAGGCCCCATTATGATGTCAGAAAGCTGGCTCTGGAATCCTGAGGGCTCCACTATGACACGTGCAAAGTTCCGTCTGAACTTTATATAAGACGGTGAGGCTCAGTCAGTCACTCAGTGTTGCCTGAGAGGGCAACACTGCAACAGCCGGCCGCCAGGCTGTCTTTTTTTTGCACAGCTAGTTGCCTCCAGGAGGCCACAAGAGGGAGACAAGGGACTGCAAAATGGAAAATAGGCATCCACCAACTTTACAGACAACTTCTCCTTGCTCCTACAACCTCCATCCTTGCACAGTTTGTTATTCTTCTAGGTAACATAGTAACAAATCCAAATTGCTGCTCTCTTTGTAGGCAAGCAAGGCTTTGTTGCAACTGCAATTCTTACTTCTTCTTGAAATGTAGGGACGACAGTACATTCCATCACACCCATCTAGTGTACACAGGTAGGTCCATTGTGGCGGGCAGGCGAGCGGGCGGGCTGCTTTATTGGCTGTTTGCTGTTCCCCTACTCCACTCCACTATTTGACTGTTGTGCTGCATCAATCAATCAATCAATCAATCAATCAATCAATCAATCAATCAATCAATCAATCAATCAGTGGCTGGCTCAGGTGCAGCTCTTTAACTTACCTAAAAGGGAGGGCGGAGAGAAGACAAGGAAGGTGAATGAGGTGTTCCAATGTGAAATGCCGGAAACACAGAAACACAGACGACACACAACAAGAGGTGGCAATCTATTCATTAATTGCATTTAATCAATGAGCTCATTATCACTCATGCATTGTCCAACAGGTGTTGAAATAATGGGATTAAAAGGGGAGATCCCTTCAGAAAGACAGAAACAATAGCAAAGACAAAAAACACTTTTGGAATCTGCTTTTAGTCAACACATAAGGAAAGGGTGCACCGGTCCTGGAAATACTGCAATACCAGGTCAATGCGTGGAGTGGACAGAGCAAGCTCTATTTCCATCTCCCTGTTCTAAAAATCCATTTAATATATGGTCCCCAGATAGGGGACGTATCAGATATTAAACTGATAAGAACAGATACTACACTTGATCTTAGCCAAAAGGCCGAGAAGCGATAACCCGAACGGGCCGCGCGTTGCCCGAGCCTGCCCGATACTGCTGTTCAGCCCTTGCAGCGATTCAGCCTACTTCTAGGCAATTCCATGGGGCCCTGCAGGCTCACACACTCACAGCTACACGGGAGGTGAATAAAGGCCGGAGAGGAAGCCAGACAGGATTTGCTTCTTTTGCTTGCACCACAATGCAGTGCTGAAAGAGGAGGAATCTACATAAAAACGCCTTCCTGGCAACGCCCAAATGCCCTGCTGCCATGCAGATAAACACTGGCAGCGGCAGCAAGTGCATGCCCACAGCCACCCCTTGTTCCTTCACACCTTGTATCAGCTGTAATCCAGTCCAGTCCAGTGCTGCCTGCTGAGCAGCACTGACCAACACTGCCTGGGCCCAGGCTTTTATCTCTGAGGCCCCATTATGATGTCAGAAAGCTGGCTCTGGAATCCTGAGGGCTCCACTATGACACGTGCAAAGTTCCGTCTGAACTTTATATAAGACGGTGAGGCTCAGTCAGTCACTCAGTGTTGCCTGAGAGGGCAACACTGCAACAGCCGGCCGCCAGGCTGTCTTTTTTTTGCACAGCTAGTTGCCTCCAGGAGGCCACAAGAGGGAGACAAGGGACTGCAAAATGGAAAATAGGCATCCACCAACTTTACAGACAACTTCTCCTTGCTCCTACAACCTCCATCCTTGCACAGTTTGTTATTCTTCTAGGTAACATAGTAACAAATCCAAATTGCTGCTCTCTTTGTAGGCAAGCAAGGCTTTGTTGCAACTGCAATTCTTACTTCTTCTTGAAATGTAGGGACGACAGTACATTCCATCACATCCATCTAGTGTACACAGGTAGGTCCATTGTGGCGGGCAGGCGAGCGGGCGGGCTGCTTTATTGGCTGTTTGCTGTTCCCCTACTCCACTCCACTATTTGACTGTTGTGCTGCATCAATCAATCAATCAATCAATCAATCAATCAATCAATCAATCAATCAATCAATCAATCAGTGGCTGGCTCAGGTGCAGCTCTTTAACTTACCTAAAAGGGAGGGCGGAGAGAAGACAAGGAAGGTGAATGAGGTGTTCCAATGTGAAATGCCGGAAACACAGACGACACACAACAAGAGGTGGCAATCTATTCATTAATTGCATTTAATCAATGAGCTCATTATCACTCATGCATTGTCCAACAGGTGTTGAAATAATGGGATTAAAAGGGGAGATCCCTTCAGAAAGACAGAAACAATAGCAAAGACAAAAAACACTTTTGGAATCTGCTTTTAGTCAACACATAAGGAAAGGGTGCACCGGTCCTGGAAATACTGCAATACCAGGTCAATGCGTGGAGTGGACAGAGCAAGCTCTATTTCCATCTCCCTGTTCTAAAAATCCATTTAATATATGGTCCCCAGATAGGGGACGTATCAGATATTAAACTGATAAGAACAGATACTACACTTGATCTTAGCCAAAAGGCCGAGAAGCGATAACCCGAACGGGCCGCGCGTTGCCCGAGCCTGCCCGATACTGCTGTTCAGCCCTTGCAGCGATTCAGCCTACTTCTAGGCAATTCCATGGGGCCCTGCAGGCTCACACACTCACAGCTACACGGGAGGTGAATAAAGGCCGGAGAGGAAGCCAGACAGGATTTGCTTCTTTTGCTTGCACCACAATGCAGTGCTGAAAGAGGAGGAATCTACATAAAAACGCCTTCCTGGCAACGCCCAAATGCCCTGCTGCCATGCAGATAAACACTGGCAGCGGCAGCAAGTGCATGCCCACAGCCACCCCTTGTTCCTTCACACCTTGTATCAGCTGTAATCCAGTCCAGTCCAGTGCTGCCTGCTGAGCAGCACTGACCAACACTGCCTGGGCCCAGGCTTTTATCTCTGAGGCCCCATTATGATGTCAGAAAGCTGGCTCTGGAATCCTGAGGGCTCCACTATGACACGTGCAAAGTTCCGTCTGAACTTTATATAAGACGGTGAGGCTCAGTCAGTCACTCAGTGTTGCCTGAGAGGGCAACACTGCAACAGCCGGCCGCCAGGCTGTCTTTTTTTTGCACAGCTAGTTGCCTCCAGGAGGCCACAAGAGGGAGACAAGGGACTGCAAAATGGAAAATAGGCATCCACCAACTTTACAGACAACTTCTCCTTGCTCCTACAACCTCCATCCTTGCACAGTTTGTTATTCTTCTAGGTAACATAGTAACAAATCCAAATTGCTGCTCTCTTTGTAGGCAAGCAAGGCTTTGTTGCAACTGCAATTCTTACTTCTTCTTGAAATGTAGGGACGACAGTACATTCCATCACATCCATCTAGTGTACACAGGTAGGTCCATTGTGGCGGGCAGGCGAGCGGGCGGGCTGCTTTATTGGCTGTTTGCTGTTCCCCTACTCCACTCCACTATTTGACTGTTGTGCTGCATCAATCAATCAATCAATCAATCAATCAATCAATCAATCAATCAATCAATCAAGTGGCTGGCTCAGGTGCAGCTCTTTAACTTACCTAAAAGGGAGGGCGGAGAGAAGACAAGGAAGGTGAATGAGGTGTTCCAATGTGAAATGCCGGAAACACAGAAACACAGACGACACACAACAAGAGGTGGCAATCTATTCATTAATTGCATTTAATCAATGAGCTCATTATCACTCATGCATTGTCCAACAGGTGTTGAAATAATGGGATTAAAAGGGGAGATCCCTTCAGAAAGACAGAAACAATAGCAAAGACAAAAAACACTTTTGGAATCTGCTTTTAGTCAACACATAAGGAAAGGGTGCACCGGTCCTGGAAATACTGCAATACCAGGTCAATGCGTGGAGTGGACAGAGCAAGCTCTATTTCCATCTCCCTGTTCTAAAAATCCATTTAATATATGGTCCCCAGATAGGGGACGTATCAGATATTAAACTGATAAGAACAGATACTACACTTGATCTTAGCCAAAAGGCCGAGAAGCGATAACCCGAACGGGCCGCGCGTTGCCCGAGCCTGCCCGATACTGCTGTTCAGCCCTTGCAGCGATTCAGCCTACTTCTAGGCAATTCCATGGGGCCCTGCAGGCTCACACACTCACAGCTACACGGGAGGTGAATAAAGGCCGGAGAGGAAGCCAGACAGGATTTGCTTCTTTTGCTTGCACCACAATGCAGTGCTGAAAGAGGAGGAATCTACATAAAAACGCCTTCCTGGCAACGCCCAAATGCCCTGCTGCCATGCAGATAAACACTGGCAGCGGCAGCAAGTGCATGCCCACAGCCACCCCTTGTTCCTTCACACCTTGTATCAGCTGTAATCCAGTCCAGTCCAGTGCTGCCTGCTGAGCAGCACTGACCAACACTGCCTGGGCCCAGGCTTTTATCTCTGAGGCCCCATTATGATGTCAGAAAGCTGGCTCTGGAATCCTGAGGGCTCCACTATGACACGTGCAAAGTTCCGTCTGAACTTTATATAAGACGGTGAGGCTCAGTCAGTCACTCAGTGTTGCCTGAGAGGGCAACACTGCAACAGCCGGCCGCCAGGCTGTCTTTTTTTTGCACAGCTAGTTGCCTCCAGGAGGCCACAAGAGGGAGACAAGGGACTGCAAAATGGAAAATAGGCATCCACCAACTTTACAGACAACTTCTCCTTGCTCCTACAACCTCCATCCTTGCACAGTTTGTTATTCTTCTAGGTAACATAGTAACAAATCCAAATTGCTGCTCTCTTTGTAGGCAAGCAAGGCTTTGTTGCAACTGCAATTCTTACTTCTTCTTGAAATGTAGGGACGACAGTACATTCCATCACATCCATCTAGTGTACACAGGTAGGTCCATTGTGGCGGGCAGGCGAGCGGGCGGGCTGCTTTATTGGCTGTTTGCTGTTCCCCTACTCCACTCCACTATTTGACTGTTGTGCTGCATCAATCAATCAATCAATCAATCAATCAATCAATCAATCAATCAATCAATCAGTGGCTGGCTCAGGTGCAGCTCTTTAACTTACCTAAAAGGGAGGGCGGAGAGAAGACAAGGAAGGTGAATGAGGTGTTCCAATGTGAAATGCCGGAAACACAGAAACACAGACGACACACAACAAGAGGTGGCAATCTATTCATTAATTGCATTTAATCAATGAGCTCATTATCACTCATGCATTGTCCAACAGGTGTTGAAATAATGGGATTAAAAGGGGAGATCCCTTCAGAAAGACAGAAACAATAGCAAAGACAAAAAACACTTTTGGAATCTGCTTTTAGTCAACACATAAGGAAAGGGTGCACCGGTCCTGGAAATACTGCAATACCAGGTCAATGCGTGGAGTGGACAGAGCAAGCTCTATTTCCATCTCCCTGTTCTAAAAATCCATTTAATATATGGTCCCCAGATAGGGGACGTATCAGATATTAAACTGATAAGAACAGATACTACACTTGATCTTAGCCAAAAGGCCGAGAAGCGATAACCCGAACGGGCCGCGCGTTGCCCGAGCCTGCCCGATACTGCTGTTCAGCCCTTGCAGCGATTCAGCCTACTTCTAGGCAATTCCATGGGGCCCTGCAGGCTCACACACTCACAGCTACACGGGAGGTGAATAAAGGCCGGAGAGGAAGCCAGACAGGATTTGCTTCTTTTGCTTGCACCACAATGCAGTGCTGAAAGAGGAGGAATCTACATAAAAACGCCTTCCTGGCAACGCCCAAATGCCCTGCTGCCATGCAGATAAACACTGGCAGCGGCAGCAAGTGCATGCCCACAGCCACCCCTTGTTCCTTCACACCTTGTATCAGCTGTAATCCAGTCCAGTCCAGTGCTGCCTGCTGAGCAGCACTGACCAACACTGCCTGGGCCCAGGCTTTTATCTCTGAGGCCCCATTATGATGTCAGAAAGCTGGCTCTGGAATCCTGAGGGCTCCACTATGACACGTGCAAAGTTCCGTCTGAACTTTATATAAGACGGTGAGGCTCAGTCAGTCACTCAGTGTTGCCTGAGAGGGCAACACTGCAACAGCCGGCCGCCAGGCTGTCTTTTTTTTGCACAGCTAGTTGCCTCCAGGAGGCCACAAGAGGGAGACAAGGGACTGCAAAATGGAAAATAGGCATCCACCAACTTTACAGACAACTTCTCCTTGCTCCTACAACCTCCATCCTTGCACAGTTTGTTATTCTTCTAGGTAACATAGTAACAAATCCAAATTGCTGCTCTCTTTGTAGGCAAGCAAGGCTTTGTTGCAACTGCAATTCTTACTTCTTCTTGAAATGTAGGGACGACAGTACATTCCATCACATCCATCTAGTGTACACAGGTAGGTCCATTGTGGCGGGCAGGCGAGCGGGCGGGCTGCTTTATTGGCTGTTTGCTGTTCCCCTACTCCACTCCACTATTTGACTGTTGTGCTGCATCAATCAATCAATCAATCAATCAATCAATCAATCAATCAATCAATCAATCAATCAATCAGTGGCTGGCTCAGGTGCAGCTCTTTAACTTACCTAAAAGGGAGGGCGGAGAGAAGACAAGGAAGGTGAATGAGGTGTTCCAATGTGAAATGCCGGAAACACAGAAACACAGACGACACACAACAAGAGGTGGCAATCTATTCATTAATTGCATTTAATCAATGAGCTCATTATCACTCATGCATTGTCCAACAGGTGTTGAAATAATGGGATTAAAAGGGGAGATCCCTTCAGAAAGACAGAAACAATAGCAAAGACAAAAAACACTTTTGGAATCTGCTTTTAGTCAACACATAAGGAAAGGGTGCACCGGTCCTGGAAATACTGCAATACCAGGTCAATGCGTGGAGTGGACAGAGCAAGCTCTATTTCCATCTCCCTGTTCTAAAAATCCATTTAATATATGGTCCCCAGATAGGGGACGTATCAGATATTAAACTGATAAGAACAGATACTACACTTGATCTTAGCCAAAAGGCCGAGAAGCGATAACCCGAACGGGCCGCGCGTTGCCCGAGCCTGCCCGATACTGCTGTTCAGCCCTTGCAGCGATTCAGCCTACTTCTAGGCAATTCCATGGGGCCCTGCAGGCTCACACACTCACAGCTACACGGGAGGTGAATAAAGGCCGGAGAGGAAGCCAGACAGGATTTGCTTCTTTTGCTTGCACCACAATGCAGTGCTGAAAGAGGAGGAATCTACATAAAAACGCCTTCCTGGCAACGCCCAAATGCCCTGCTGCCATGCAGATAAACACTGGCAGCGGCAGCAAGTGCATGCCCACAGCCACCCCTTGTTCCTTCACACCTTGTATCAGCTGTAATCCAGTCCAGTCCAGTGCTGCCTGCTGAGCAGCACTGACCAACACTGCCTGGGCCCAGGCTTTTATCTCTGAGGCCCCATTATGATGTCAGAAAGCTGGCTCTGGAATCCTGAGGGCTCCACTATGACACGTGCAAAGTTCCGTCTGAACTTTATATAAGACGGTGAGGCTCAGTCAGTCACTCAGTGTTGCCTGAGAGGGCAACACTGCAACAGCCGGCCGCCAGGCTGTCTTTTTTTTGCACAGCTAGTTGCCTCCAGGAGGCCACAAGAGGGAGACAAGGGACTGCAAAATGGAAAATAGGCATCCACCAACTTTACAGACAACTTCTCCTTGCTCCTACAACCTCCATCCTTGCACA
The DNA here is from genome assembly GCF_050947455.1 of Rhinoderma darwinii. Lineage (NCBI taxonomy): Eukaryota > Metazoa > Chordata > Amphibia > Anura > Rhinodermatidae > Rhinoderma > Rhinoderma darwinii. Next base: position 498,669 of record NW_027461773.1, read on the forward strand.
GTTTGTTATTCTTCTAGGTAACATAGTAACAAATCCAAATTGCTGCTCTCTTTGTAGGCAAGCAAGGCTTTGTTGCAACTGCAATTCTTACTTCTTCTTGAAATGTAGGGACGACAGTACATTCCATCACATCCATCTAGTGTACACAGGTAGGTCCATTGTGGCGGGCAGGCGAGCGGGCGGGCTGCTTTATTGGCTGTTTGCTGTTCCCCTACTCCACTCCACTATTTGACTGTTGTGCTGCATCAATCAATCAATCAATCAATCAATCAATCAATCAATCAATCAATCAATCAATCAGTGGCTGGCTCAGGTGCAGCTCTTTAACTTACCTAAAAGGGAGGGCGGAGAGAAGACAAGGAAGGTGAATGAGGTGTTCCAATGTGAAATGCCGGAAACACAGAAACACAGACGACACACAACAAGAGGTGGCAATCTATTCATTAATTGCATTTAATCAATGAGCTCATTATCACTCATGCATTGTCCAACAGGTGTTGAAATAATGGGATTAAAAGGGGAGATCCCTTCAGAAAGACAGAAACAATAGCAAAGACAAAAAACACTTTTGGAATCTGCTTTTAGTCAACACATAAGGAAAGGGTGCACCGGTCCTGGAAATACTGCAATACCAGGTCAATGCGTGGAGTGGACAGAGCAAGCTCTATTTCCATCTCCCTGTTCTAAAAATCCATTTAATATATGGTCCCCAGATAGGGGACGTATCAGATATTAAACTGATAAGAACAGATACTACACTTGATCTTAGCCAAAAGGCCGAGAAGCGATAACCCGAACGGGCCGCGCGTTGCCCGAGCCTGCCCGATACTGCTGTTCAGCCCTTGCAGCGATTCAGCCTACTTCTAGGCAATTCCATGGGGCCCTGCAGGCTCACACACTCACAGCTACACGGGAGGTGAATAAAGGCCGGAGAGGAAGCCAGACAGGATTTGCTTCTTTTGCTTGCACCACAATGCAGTGCTGAAAGAGGAGGAATCTACATAAAAACGCCTTCCTGGCAACGCCCAAATGCCCTGCTGCCATGCAGATAAACACTGGCAGCGGCAGCAAGTGCATGCCCACAGCCACCCCTTGTTCCTTCACACCTTGTATCAGCTGTAATCCAGTCCAGTCCAGTGCTGCCTGCTGAGCAGCACTGACCAACACTGCCTGGGCCCAGGCTTTTATCTCTGAGGCCCCATTATGATGTCAGAAAGCTGGCTCTGGAATCCTGAGGGCTCCACTATGACACGTGCAAAGTTCCGTCTGAACTTTATATAAGACGGTGAGGCTCAGTCAGTCACTCAGTGTTGCCTGAGAGGGCAACACTGCAACAGCCGGCCGCCAGGCTGTCTTTTTTTTGCACAGCTAGTTGCCTCCAGGAGGCCACAAGAGGGAGACAAGGGACTGCAAAATGGAAAATAGGCATCCACCAACTTTACAGACAACTTCTCCTTGCTCCTACAACCTCCATCCTTGCACAGTTTGTTATTCTTCTAGGTAACATAGTAACAAATCCAAATTGCTGCTCTCTTTGTAGGCAAGCAAGGCTTTGTTGCAACTGCAATTCTTACTTCTTCTTGAAATGTAGGGACGACAGTACATTCCATCACATCCATCTAGTGTACACAGGTAGGTCCATTGTGGCGGGCAGGCGAGCGGGCGGGCTGCTTTATTGGCTGTTTGCTGTTCCCCTACTCCACTCCACTATTTGACTGTTGTGCTGCATCAATCAATCAATCAATCAATCAATCAATCAATCAATCAATCAATCAATCAATCAATCAGTGGCTGGCTCAGGTGCAGCTCTTTAACTTACCTAAAAGGGAGGGCGGAGAGAAGACAAGGAAGGTGAATGAGGTGTTCCAATGTGAAATGCCGGAAACACAGAAACACAGACGACACACAACAAGAGGTGGCAATCTATTCATTAATTGCATTTAATCAATGAGCTCATTATCACTCATGCATTGTCCAACAGGTGTTGAAATAATGGGATTAAAAGGGGAGATCCCTTCAGAAAGACAGAAACAATAGCAAAGACAAAAAACACTTTTGGAATCTGCTTTTAGTCAACACATAAGGAAAGGGTGCACCGGTCCTGGAAATACTGCAATACCAGGTCAATGCGTGGAGTGGACAGAGCAAGCTCTATTTCCATCTCCCTGTTCTAAAAATCCATTTAATATATGGTCCCCAGATAGGGGACGTATCAGATATTAAACTGATAAGAACAGATACTACACTTGATCTTAGCCAAAAGGCCGAGAAGCGATAACCCGAACGGGCCGCGCGTTGCCCGAGCCTGCCCGATACTGCTATTCAGCCCTTGCAGCGATTCAGCCTACTTCTAGGCAATTCCATGGGGCCCTGCAGGCTCACACACTCACAGCTACACGGGAGGTGAATAAAGGCCGGAGAGGAAGCCAGACAGGATTTGCTTCTTTTGCTTGCACCACAATGCAGTGCTGAAAGAGGAGGAATCTACATAAAAACGCCTTCCTGGCAACGCCCAAATGCCCTGCTGCCATGCAGATAAACACTGGCAGCGGCAGCAAGTGCATGCCCACAGCCACCCCTTGTTCCTTCACACCTTGTATCAGCTGTAATCCAGTCCAGTCCAGTGCTGCCTGCTGAGCAGCACTGACCAACACTGCCTGGGCCCAGGCTTTTATCTCTGAGGCCCCATTATGATGTCAGAAAGCTGGCTCTGGAATCCTGAGGGCTCCACTATGACACGTGCAAAGTTCCGTCTGAACTTTATATAAGACGGTGAGGCTCAGTCAGTCACTCAGTGTTGCCTGAGAGGGCAACACTGCAACAGCCGGCCGCCAGGCTGTCTTTTTTTTGCACAGCTAGTTGCCTCCAGGAGGCCACAAGAGGGAGACAAGGGACTGCAAAATGGAAAATAGGCATCCACCAACTTTACAGACAACTTCTCCTTGCTCCTACAACCTCCATCCTTGCACAGTTTGTTATTCTTCTAGGTAACATAGTAACAAATCCAAATTGCTGCTCTCTTTGTAGGCAAGCAAGGCTTTGTTGCAACTGCAATTCTTACTTCTTCTTGAAATGTAGGGACGACAGTACATTCCATCACATCCATCTAGTGTACTCAGGTAGGTCCATTGTGGCGGGCAGGCGAGCGGGCGGGCTGCTTTATTGGCTGTTTGCTGTTCCCCTACTCCACTCCACTATTTGACTGTTGTGCTGCATCAATCAATCAATCAATCAATCAATCAATCAATCAATCAATCAATCAGTGGCTGGCTCAGGTGCAGCTCTTTAACTTACCTAAAAGGGAGGGCGGAGAGAAGACAAGGAAGGTGAATGAGGTGTTCCAATGTGAAATGCCGGAAACACAGAAACACAGACGACACACAACAAGAGGTGGCAATCTATTCATTAATTGCATTTAATCAATGAGCTCATTATCACTCATGCATTGTCCAACAGGTGTTGAAATAATGGGATTAAAAGGGGAGATCCCTTCAGAAAGACAGAAACAATAGCAAAGACAAAAAACACTTTTGGAATCTGCTTTTAGTCAACACATAAGGAAAGGGTGCACCGGTCCTGGAAATACTGCAATACCAGGTCAATGCGTGGAGTGGACAGAGCAAGCTCTATTTCCATCTCCCTGTTCTAAAAATCCATTTAATATATGGTCCCCAGATAGGGGACGTATCAGATATTAAACTGATAAGAACAGATACTACACTTGATCTTAGCCAAAAGGCCGAGAAGCGATAACCCGAACGGGCCGCGCGTTGCCCGAGCCTGCCCGATACTGCTGTTCAGCCCTTGCAGCGATTCAGCCTACTTCTAGGCAATTCCATGGGGCCCTGCAGGCTCACACACTCACAGCTACACGGGAGGTGAATAAAGGCCGGAGAGGAAGCCAGACAGGATTTGCTTCTTTTGCTTGCACCACAATGCAGTGCTGAAAGAGGAGGAATCTACATAAAAACGCCTTCCTGGCAACTCCCAAATGCCCTGCTGCCATGCAGATAAACACTGGCAGCGGCAGCAAGTGCATGCCCACAGCCACCCCTTGTTCCTTCACACCTTGTATCAGCTGTAATCCAGTCCAGTCCAGTGCTGCCTGCTGAGCAGCACTGACCAACACTGCCTGGGCCCAGGCTTTTATCTCTGAGGCCCCATTATGATGTCAGAAAGCTGGCTCTGGAATCCTGAGGGCTCCACTATGACACGTGCAAAGTTCCGTCTGAACTTTATATAAGACGGTGAGGCTCAGTCAGTCACTCAGTGTTGCCTGAGAGGGCAACACTGCAACAGCCGGCCGCCAGGCTGTCTTTTTTTTGCACAGCTAGTTGCCTCCAGGAGGCCACAAGAGGGAGACAAGGGACTGCAAAATGGAAAATAGGCATCCACCAACTTTACAGACAACTTCTCCTTGCTCCTACAACCTCCATCCTTGCACAGTTTGTTATTCTTCTAGGTAACATAGTAACAAATCCAAATTGCTGCTCTCTTTGTAGGCAAGCAAGGCTTTGTTGCAACTGCAATTCTTACTTCTTCTTGAAATGTAGGGACGACAGTACATTCCATCACATCCATCTAGTGTACACAGGTAGGTCCATTGTGGCGGGCAGGCGAGCGGGCGGGCTGCTTTATTGGCTGTTTGCTGTTCCCCTACTCCACTCCACTATTTGACTGTTGTGCTGCATCAATCAATCAATCAATCAATCAATCAATCAATCAATCAATCAATCAATCAATCAATCAGTGGCTGGCTCAGGTGCAGCTCTTTAACTTACCTAAAAGGGAGGGCGGAGAGAAGACAAGGAAGGTGAATGAGGTGTTCCAATGTGAAATGCCGGAAACACAGAAACACAGACGACACACAACAAGAGGTGGCAATCTATTCATTAATTGCATTTAATCAATGAGCTCATTATCACTCATGCATTGTCCAACAGGTGTTGAAATAATGGGATTAAAAGGGGAGATCCCTTCAGAAAGACAGAAACAATAGCAAAGACAAAAAACACTTTTGGAATCTGCTTTTAGTCAACACATAAGGAAAGGGTGCACCGGTCCTGGAAATACTGCAATACCAGGTCAATGCGTGGAGTGGACAGAGCAAGCTCTATTTCCATCTCCCTGTTCTAAAAATCCATTTAATATATGGTCCCCAGATAGGGGACGTATCAGATATTAAACTGATAAGAACAGATACTACACTTGATCTTAGCCAAAAGGCCGAGAAGCGATAACCCGAACGGGCCGCGCGTTGCCCGAGCCTGCCCGATACTGCTGTTCAGCCCTTGCAGCAATTCAGCCTACTTCTAGGCAATTCCATGGGGCCCTGCAGGCTCACACACTCACAGCTACACGGGAGGTGAATAAAGGCCGGAGAGGAAGCCAGACAGGATTTGCTTCTTTTGCTTGCACCACAATGCAGTGCTGAAAGAGGAGGAATCTACATAAAAACGCCTTCCTGGCAACGCCCAAATGCCCTGCTGCCATGCAGATAAACACTGGCAGCGGCAGCAAGTGCATGCCCACAGCCACCCCTTGTTCCTTCACACCTTGTATCAGCTGTAATCCAGTCCAGTCCAGTGCTGCCTGCTGAGCAGCACTGACCAACACTGCCTGGGCCCAGGCTTTTATCTCTGAGGCCCCATTATGATGTCAGAAAGCTGGCTCTGGAATCCTGAGGGCTCCACTATGACACGTGCAAAGTTCCGTCTGAACTTTATATAAGACGGTGAGGCTCAGTCAGTCACTCAGTGTTGCCTGAGAGGGCAACACTGCAACAGCCGGCCGCCAGGCTGTCTTTTTTTTGCACAGCTAGTTGCCTCCAGGAGGCCACAAGAGGGAGACAAGGGACTGCAAAATGGAAAATAGGCATCCACCAACTTTACAGACAACTTCTCCTTGCTCCTACAACCTCCATCCTTGCACAGTTTGTTATTCTTCTAGGTAACATAGTAACAAATCCAAATTGCTGCTCTCTTTGTAGGCAAGCAAGGCTTTGTTGCAACTGCAATTCTTACTTCTTCTTGAAATGTAGGGACGACAGTACATTCCATCACATCCATCTAGTGTACACAGGTAGGTCCATTGTGGCGGGCAGGCGAGCGGGCGGGCTGCTTTATTGGCTGTTTGCTGTTCCCCTACTCCACTCCACTATTTGACTGTTGTGCTGCATCAATCAATCAATCAATCAATCAATCAATCAATCAATCAATCAGTGGCTGGCTCAGGTGCAGCTCTTTAACTTACCTAAAAGGGAGGGCGGAGAGAAGACAAGGAAGGTGAATGAGGTGTTCCAATGTGAAATGCCGGAAACACAGAAACACAGACGACACACAACAAGAGGTGGCAATCTATTCATTAATTGCATTTAATCAATGAGCTCATTATCACTCATGCATTGTCCAACAGGTGTTGAAATAATGGGATTAAAAGGGGAGATCCCTTCAGAAAGACAGAAACAATAGCAAAGACAAAAAACACTTTTGGAATCTGCTTTTAGTCAACACATAAGGAAAGGGTGCACCGGTCCTGGAAATACTGCAATACCAGGTCAATGCGTGGAGTGGACAGAGCAAGCTCTATTTCCATCTCCCTGTTCTAAAAATCCATTTAATATATGGTCCCCAGATAGGGGACGTATCAGATATTAAACTGATAAGAACAGATACTACACTTGATCTTAGCCAAAAGGCCGAGAAGCGATAACCCGAACGGGCCGCGCGTTGCCCGAGCCTGCCCGATACTGCTGTTCAGCCCTTGCAGCGATTCAGCCTACTTCTAGGCAATTCCATGGGGCCCTGCAGGCTCACACACTCACAGCTACACGGGAGGTGAATAAAGGCCGGAGAGGAAGCCAGACAGGATTTGCTTCTTTTGCTTGCACCACAATGCAGTGCTGAAAGAGGAGGAATCTACATAAAAACGCCTTCCTGGCAACGCCCAAATGCCCTGCTGCCATGCAGATAAACACTGGCAGCGGCAGCAAGTGCATGCCCACAGCCACCCCTTGTTCCTTCACACCTTGTATCAGCTGTAATCCAGTCCAGTCCAGTGCTGCCTGCTGAGCAGCACTGACCAACACTGCCTGGGCCCAGGCTTTTATCTCTGAGGCCCCATTATGATGTCAGAAAGCTGGCTCTGGAATCCTGAGGGCTCCACTATGACACGTGCAAAGTTCCGTCTGAACTTTATATAAGACGGTGAGGCTCAGTCAGTCACTCAGTGTTGCCTGAAAGGGCAACACTGCAACAGCCGGCCGCCAGGCTGTCTTTTTTTTGCACAGCTAGTTGCCTCCAGGAGGCCACAAGAGGGAGACAAGGGACTGCAAAATGGAAAATAGGCATCCACCAACTTTACAGACAACTTCTCCTTGCTCCTACAACCTCCATCCTTGCACAGTTTGTTATTCTTCTAGGTAACATAGTAACAAATCCAAATTGCTGCTCTCTTTGTAGGCAAGCAAGGCTTTGTTGCAACTGCAATTCTTACTTCTTCTTGAAATGTAGGGACGACAGTACATTCCATCACATCCATCTAGTGTACACAGGTAGGTCCATTGTGGCGGGCAGGCGAGCGGGCGGGCTGCTTTATTGGCTGTTTGCTGTTCCCCTACTCCACTCCACTATTTGACTGTTGTGCTGCATCAATCAATCAATCAATCAATCAATCAATCAATCAATCAATCAATCAATCAATCAATCAGTGGCTGGCTCAGGTGCAGCTCTTTAACTTACCTAAAAGGGAGGGCGGAGAGAAGACAAGGAAGGTGAATGAGGTGTTCCAATGTGAAATGCCGGAAACACAGAAACACAGACGACACACAACAAGAGGTGGCAATCTATTCATTAATTGCATTTAATCAATGAGCTCATTATCACTCATGCATTGTCCAACAGGTGTTGAAATAATGGGATTAAAAGGGGAGATCCCTTCAGAAAGACAGAAACAATAGCAAAGACAAAAAACACTTTTGGAATCTGCTTTTAGTCAACACATAAGGAAAGGGTGCACCGGTCCTGGAAATACTGCAATACCAGGTCAATGCGTGGAGTGGACAGAGCAAGCTCTATTTCCATCTCCCTGTTCTAAAAATCCATTTAATATATGGTCCCCAGATAGGGGACGTATCAGATATTAAACTGATAAGAACAGATACTACACTTGATCTTAGCCAAAAGGCCGAGAAGCGATAACCCGAACGGGCCGCGCGTTGCCCGAGCCTGCCCGATACTGCTGTTCAGCCCTTGCAGCGATTCAGCCTACTTCTAGGCAATTCCATGGGGCCCTGCAGGCTCACACACTCACAGCTACACGGGAGGTGAATAAAGGCCGGAGAGGAAGCCAGACAGGATTTGCTTCTTTTGCTTGCACCACAATGCAGTGCTGAAAGAGGAGGAATCTACATAAAAACGCCTTCCTGGCAACGCCCAAATGCCCTGCTGCCATGCAGATAAACACTGGCAGCGGCAGCAAGTGCATGCCCACAGCCACCCCTTGTTCCTTCACACCTTGTATCAGCTGTAATCCAGTCCAGTCCAGTGCTGCCTGCTGAGCAGCACTGACCAACACTGCCTGGGCCCAGGCTTTTATCTCTGAGGCCCCATTATGATGTCAGAAAGCTGGCTCTGGAATCCTGAGGGCTCCACTATGACACGTGCAAAGTTCCGTCTGAACTTTATATAAGACGGTGAGGCTCAGTCAGTCACTCAGTGTTGCCTGAGAGGGCAACACTGCAACAGCCGGCCGCCAGGCTGTCTTTTTTTTGCACAGCTAGTTGCCTCCAGGAGGCCACAAGAGGGAGACAAGGGACTGCAAAATGGAAAATAGGCATCCACCAACTTTACAGACAACTTCTCCTTGCTCCTACAACCTCCATCCTTGCACAGTTTGTTATTCTTCTAGGTAACATAGTAACAAATCCAAATTGCTGCTCTCTTTGTAGGCAAGCAAGGCTTTGTTGCAACTGCAATTCTTACTTCTTCTTGAAATGTAGGGACGACAGTACATTCCATCACATCCATCTAGTGTACACAGGTAGGTCCATTGTGGCGGGCAGGCGAGCGGGCGGGCTGCTTTATTGGCTGTTTGCTGTTCCCCTACTCCACTCCACTATTTGACTGTTGTGCTGCATCAATCAATCAATCAATCAATCAATCAATCAATCAATCAATCAATCAATCAGTGGCTGGCTCAGGTGCAGCTCTTTAACTTACCTAAAAGGGAGGGCGGAGAGAAGACAAGGAAGGTGAATGAGGTGTTCCAATGTGAAATGCCGGAAACACAGAAACACAGACGACACACAACAAGAGGTGGCAATCTATTCATTAATTGCATTTAATCAATGAGCTCATTATCACTCATGCATTGTCCAACAGGTGTTGAAATAATGGGATTAAAAGGGGAGATCCCTTCAGAAAGACAGAAACAATAGCAAAGACAAAAAACACTTTTGGAATCTGCTTTTAGTCAACACATAAGGAAAGGGTGCACCGGTCCTGGAAATACTGCAATACCAGGTCAATGCGTGGAGTGGACAGAGCAAGCTCTATTTCCATCTCCCTGTTCTAAAAATCCATTTAATATATGGTCCCCAGATAGGGGACGTATCAGATATTAAACTGATAAGAACAGATACTACACTTGATCTTAGCCAAAAGGCCGAGAAGCGATAACCCGAACGGGCCGCGCGTTGCCCGAGCCTGCCCGATACTGCTGTTCAGCCCTTGCAGCGATTCAGCCTACTTCTAGGCAATTCCATGGGGCCCTGCAGGCTCACACACTCACAGCTACACGGGAGGTGAATAAAGGCCGGAGAGGAAGCCAGACAGGATTTGCTTCTTTTGCTTGCACCACAATGCAGTGCTGAAAGAGGAGGAATCTACATAAAAACGCCTTCCTGGCAACGCCCAAATGCCCTGCTGCCATGCAGATAAACACTGGCAGCGGCAGCAAGTGCATGCCCACAGCCACCCCTTGTTCCTTCACACCTTGTATCAGCTGTAATCCAGTCCAGTCCAGTGCTGCCTGCTGAGCAGCACTGACCAACACTGCCTGGGCCCAGGCTTTTATCTCTGAGGCCCCATTATGATGTCAGAAAGCTGGCTCTGGAATCCTGAGGGCTCCACTATGACACGTGCAAAGTTCCGTCTGAACTTTATATAAGACGGTGAGGCTCAGTCAGTCACTCAGTGTTGCCTGAGAGGGCAACACTGCAACAGCCGGCCGCCAGGCTGTCTTTTTTTTGCACAGCTAGTTGCCTCCAGGAGGCCACAAGAGGGAGACAAGGGACTGCAAAATGGAAAATAGGCATCCACCAACTTTACAGACAACTTCTCCTTGCTCCTACAACCTCCATCCTTGCACAGTTTGTTATTCTTCTAGGTAACATAGTAACAAATCCAAATTGCTGCTCTCTTTGTAGGCAAGCAAGGCTTTGTTGCAACTGCAATTCTTACTTCTTCTTGAAATGTAGGGACGACAGTACATTCCATCACATCCATCTAGTGTACACAGGTAGGTCCATTGTGGCGGGCAGGCGAGCGGGCGGGCTGCTTTATTGCCTGTTTGCTGTTCCCCTACTCCACTCCACTATTTGACTGTTGTGCTGCATCAATCAATCAATCAATCAATCAATCAATCAATCAATCAATCAATCAATCAGTGGCTGGCTCAGGTGCAGCTCTTTAACTTACCTAAAAGGGAGGGCGGAGAGAAGACAAGGAAGGTGAATGAGGTGTTCCAATGTGAAATGCCGGAAACACAGAAACACAGACGACACACAACAAGAGGTGGCAATCTATTCATTAATTGCATTTAATCAATGAGCTCATTATCACTCATGCATTGTCCAACAGGTGTTGAAATAATGGGATTAAAAGGGGAGATCCCTTCAGAAAGACAGAAACAATAGCAAAGACAAAAAACACTTTTGGAATCTGCTTTTAGTCAACACATAAGGAAAGGGTGCACCGGTCCTGGAAATACTGCAATACCAGGTCAATGCGTGGAGTGGACAGAGCAAGCTCTATTTCCATCTCCCTGTTCTAAAAATCCATTTAATATATGGTCCCCAGATAGGGGACGTATCAGATATTAAACTGATAAGAACAGATACTACACTTGATCTTAGCCAAAAGGCCGAGAAGCGATAACCCGAACGGGCCGCGCGTTGCCCGAGCCTGCCCGATACTGCTGTTCAGCCCTTGCAGCGATTCAGCCTACTTCTAGGCAATTCCATGGGGCCCTGCAGGCTCACACACTCACAGCTACACGGGAGGTGAATAAAGGCCGGAGAGGAAGCCAGACAGGATTTGCTTCTTTTGCTTGCACCACAATGCAGTGCTGAAAGAGGAGGAATCTACATAAAAACGCCTTCCTGGCAACGCCCAAATGCCCTGCTGCCATGCAGATAAACACTGGCAGCGGCAGCAAGTGCATGCCCACAGCCACCCCTTGTTCCTTCACACCTTGTATCAGCTGTAATCCAGTCCAGTCCAGTGCTGCCTGCTGAGCAGCACTGACCAACACTGCCTGGGCCCAGGCTTTTATCTCTGAGGCCCCATTATGATGTCAGAAAGCTGGCTCTGGAATCCTGAGGGCTCCACTATGACACGTGCAAAGTTCCGTCTGAACTTTATATAAGACGGTGAGGCTCAGTCAGTCACTCAGTGTTGCCTGAGAGGGCAACACTGCAACAGCCGGCCGCCAGGCTGTCTTTTTTTTGCACAGCTAGTTGCCTCCAGGAGGCCACAAGAGGGAGACAAGGGACTGCAAAATGGAAAATAGGCATCCACCAACTTTACAGACAACTTCTCCTTGCTCCTACAACCTCCATCCTTGCACAGTTTGTTATTCTTCTAGGTAACATAGTAACAAATCCAAATTGCTGCTCTCTTTGTAGGCAAGCAAGGCTTTGTTGCAACTGCAATTCTTACTTCTTCTTGAAATGTAGGGACGACAGTACATTCCATCACATCCATCTAGTGTACACAGGTAGGTCCATTGTGGCGGGCAGGCGAGCGGGCGGGCTGCTTTATTGGCTGTTTGCTGTTCCCCTACTCCACTCCACTATTTGACTGTTGTGCTGCATCAATCAATCAATCAATCAATCAATCAATCAATCAATCAGTGGCTGGCTCAGGTGCAGCTCTTTAACTTACCTAAAAGGGAGGGCGGAGAGAAGACAAGGAAGGTGAATGAGGTGTTCCAATGTGAAATGCCGGAAACACAGAAACACAGACGACACACAACAAGAGGTGGCAATCTATTCATTAATTGCATTTAATCAATGAGCTCATTATCACTCATGCATTGTCCAACGGGTGTTGAAATAATGGGATTAAAAGGGGAGATCCCTTCAGAAAGACAGAAACAATAGCAAAGACAAAAAACACTTTTGGAATCTGCTTTTAGTCAACACATAAGGAAAGGGTGCACCGGTCCTGGAAATACTGCAATACCAGGTCAATGCGTGGAGTGGACAGAGCAAGCTCTATTTCCATCTCCCTGTTCTAAAAATCCATTTAATATATGGTCCCCAGATAGGGGACGTATCAGATATTAAACTGATAAGAACAGATACTACACTTGATCTTAGCCAAAAGGCCGAGAAGCGATAACCCGAACGGGCCGCGCGTTGCCCGAGCCTGCCCGATACTGCTGTTCAGCCCTTGCAGCGATTCAGCCTACTTCTAGGTAATTCCATGGGGCCCTGCAGGCTCACACACTCACAGCTACACGGGAGGTGAATAAAGGCCGGAGAGGAAGCCAGACAGGATTTGCTTCTTTTGCTTGCACCACAATGCAGTGCTGAAAGAGGAGGAATCTACATAAAAACGCCTTCCTGGCAACGCCCAAATGCCCTGCTGCCATGCAGATAAACACTGGCAGCGGCAGCAAGTGCATGCCCACAGCCACCCCTTGTTCCTTCACACCTTGTATCAGCTGTAATCCAGTCCAGTCCAGTGCTGCCTGCTGAGCAGCACTGACCAACACTGCCTGGGCCCAGGCTTTTATCTCTGAGGCCCCATTATGATGTCAGAAAGCTGGCTCTGGAATCCTGAGGGCTCCACTATGACACGTGCAAAGTTCCGTCTGAACTTTATATAAGACGGTGAGGCTCAGTCAGTCACTCAGTGTTGCCTGAGAGGGCAACACTGCAACAGCCGGCCGCCAGGCTGTCTTTTTTTTGCACAGCTAGTTGCCTCCAGGAGGCCACAAGAGGGAGACAAGGGACTGCAAAATGGAAAATAGGCATCCACCAACTTTACAGACAACTTCTCCTTGCTCCTACAACCTCCATCCTTGCACAGTTTGTTATTCTTCTAGGTAACATAGTAACAAATCCAAATTGCTGCTCTCTTTGTAGGCAAGCAAGGCTTTGTTGCAACTGCAATTCTTACTTCTTCTTGAAATGTAGGGACGACAGTACATTCCATCACATCCATCTAGTGTACACAGGTAGGTCCATTGTGGCGGGCAGGCGAGCGGGCGGGCTGCTTTATTGGCTGTTTGCTGTTCCCCTACTCCACTCCACTATTTGACTGTTGTGCTGCATCAATCAATCAATCAATCAATCAATCAATCAATCAATCAATCAATCAATCAGTGGCTGGCTCAGGTGCAGCTCTTTAACTTACCTAAAAGGGAGGGCGGAGAGAAGACAAGGAAGGTGAATGAGGTGTTCCAATGTGAAATGCCGGAAACACAGAAACACAGACGACACACAACAAGAGGTGGCAATCTATTCATTAATTGCATTTAATCAATGAGCTCATTATCACTCATGCATTGTCCAACAGGTGTTGAAATAATGGGATTAAAAGGGGAGATCCCTTCAGAAAGACAGAAACAATAGCAAAGACAAAAAACACTTTTGGAATCTGCTTTTAGTCAACACATAAGGAAAGGGTGCACCGGTCCTGGAAATACTGCAATACCAGGTCAATGCGTGGAGTGGACAGAGCAAGCTCTATTTCCATCTCCCTGTTCTAAAAATCCATTTAATATATGGTCCCCAGATAGGGGACGTATCAGATATTAAACTGATAAGAACAGATACTACACTTGATCTTAGCCAAAAGGCCGAGAAGCGATAACCCGAACGGGCCGCGCGTTGCCCGAGCCTGCCCGATACTGCTGTTCAGCCCTTGCAGCGATTCAGCCTACTTCTAGGCAATTCCATGGGGCCCTGCAGGCTCACACACTCACAGCTACACGGGAGGTGAATAAAGGCCGGAGAGGAAGCCAGACAGGATTTGCTTCTTTTGCTTGCACCACAATGCAGTGCTGAAAGAGGAGGAATCTACATAAAAACGCCTTCCTGGCAACGCCCAAATGCCCTGCTGCCATGCAGATAAACACTGGCAGCGGCAGCAAGTGCATGCCCACAGCCACCCCTTGTTCCTTCACACCTTGTATCAGCTGTAATCCAGTCCAGTCCAGTGCTGCCTGCTGAGCAGCACTGACCAACACTGCCTGGGCCCAGGCTTTTATCTCTGAGGCCCCATTATGATGTCAGAAAGCTGGCTCTGGAATCCTGAGGGCTCCACTATGACACGTGCAAAGTTCCGTCTGAACTTTATATAAGACGGTGAGGCTCAGTCAGTCACTCAGTGTTGCCTGAGAGGGCAACACTGCAACAGCCGGCCGCCAGGCTGTCTTTTTTTTGCACAGCTAGTTGCCTCCAGGAGGCCACAAGAGGGAGACAAGGGACTGCAAAATGGAAAATAGGCATCCACCAACTTTACAGACAACTTCTCCTTGCTCCTACAACCTCCATCCTTGCACAGTTTGTTATTCTTCTAGGTAACATAGTAACAAATCCAAATTGCTGCTCTCTTTGTAGGCAAGCAAGGCTTTGTTGCAACTGCAATTCTTACTTCTTCTTGAAATGTAGGGACGACAGTACATTCCATCACATCCATCTAGTGTACACAGGTAGGTCCATTGTGGCGGGCAGGCGAGCGGGCGGGCTGCTTTATTGGCTGTTTGCTGTTCCCCTACTCCACTCCACTATTTGACTGTTGTGCTGCATCAATCAATCAATCAATCAATCAATCAATCAATCAATCAATCAATCAATCAATCAATCAGTGGCTGGCTCAGGTGCAGCTCTTTAACTTACCTAAAAGGGAGGGCGGAGAGAAGACAAGGAAGGTGAATGAGGTGTTCCAATGTGAAATGCCGGAAACACAGAAACACAGACGACACACAACAAGAGGTGGCAATCTATTCATTAATTGCATTTAATCAATGAGCTCATTATCACTCATGCATTGTCCAACAGGTGTTGAAATAATGGGATTAAAAGGGGAGATCCCTTCAGAAAGACAGAAACAATAGCAAAGACAAAAAACACTTTTGGAATCTGCTTTTAGTCAACACATAAGGAAAGGGTGCACCGGTCCTGGAAATACTGCAATACCAGGTCAATGCGTGGAGTGGACAGAGCAAGCTCTATTTCCATCTCCCTGTTCTAAAAATCCATTTAATATATGGTCCCCAGATAGGGGACGTATCAGATATTAAACTGATAAGAACAGATACTACACTTGATCTTAGCCAAAAGGCCGAGAAGCGATAACCCGAACGGGCCGCGCGTTGCCAGAGCCTGCCCGATACTGCTGTTCAGCCCTTGCAGCGATTCAGCCTACTTCTAGGCAATTCCATGGGGCCCTGCAGGCTCACACACTCACAGCTACACGGGAGGTGAATAAAGGCCGGAGAGGAAGCCAGACAGGATTTGCTTCTTTTGCTTGCACCACAATGCAGTGCTGAAAGAGGAGGAATCTACATAAAAACGCCTTCCTGGCAACGCCCAAATGCCCTGCTGCCATGCAGATAAACACTGGCAGCGGCAGCAAGTGCATGCCCACAGCCACCCCTTGTTCCTTCACACCTTGTATCAGCTGTAATCCAGTCCAGTCTAGTGCTGCCTGCTGAGCAGCACTGACCAACACTGCCTGGGCCCAGGCTTTTATCTCTGAGGCCCCATTATGATGTCAGAAAGCTGGCTCTGGAATCCTGAGGGCTCCACTATGACACGTGCAAAGTTCCGTCTGAACTTTATATAAGACGGTGAGGCTCAGTCAGTCACTCAGTGTTGCCTGAGAGGGCAACACTGCAACAGCCGGCCGCCAGGCTGTCTTTTTTTTGCACAGCTAGTTGCCTCCAGGAGGCCACAAGAGGGAGACAAGGGACTGCAAAATGGAAAATAGGCATCCACCAACTTTACAGACAACTTCTCCTTGCTCCTACAACCTCCATCCTTGCACAGTTTGTTATTCTTCTAGGTAACATAGTAACAAATCCAAATTGCTGCTCTCTTTGTAGGCAAGCAAGGCTTTGTTGCAACTGCAATTCTTACTTCTTCTTGAAATGTAGGGACGACAGTACATTCCATCACATCCATCTAGTGTACACAGGTAGGTCCATTGTGGCGGGCAGGCGAGCGGGCGGGCTGCTTTATTGGCTGTTTGCTGTTCCCCTACTCCACTCCACTATTTGACTGTTGTGCTGCATCAATCAATCAATCAATCAATCAATCAATCAATCAATCAATCAATCAATCAATCAATCAGTGGCTGGCTCAGGTGCAGCTCTTTAACTTACCTAAAAGGGAGGGCGGAGAGAAGACAAGGAAGGTGAATGAGGTGTTCCAATGTGAAATGCCGGAAACACAGAAACACAGACGACACACAACAAGAGGTGGCAATCTATTCATTAATTGCATTTAATCAATGAGCTCATTATCACTCATGCATTGTCCAACAGGTGTTGAAATAATGGGATTAAAAGGGGAGATCCCTTCAGAAAGACAGAAACAATAGCAAAGACAAAAAACACTTTTGGAATCTGCTTTTAGTCAACACATAAGGAAAGGGTGCACCGGTCCTGGAAATACTGCAATACCAGGTCAATGCGTGGAGTGGACAGAGCAAGCTCTATTTCCATCTCCCTGTTCTAAAAATCCATTTAATATATGGTCCCCAGATAGGGGACGTATCAGATATTAAACTGATAAGAACAGATACTACACTTGATCTTAGCCAAAAGGCCGAGAAGCGATAACCCGAACGGGCCGCGCGTTGCCCGAGCCTGCCCGATACTGCTGTTCAGCCCTTGCAGCGATTCAGCCTACTTCTAGGCAATTCCATGGGGCCCTGCAGGCTCACACACTCACAGCTACACGGGAGGTGAATAAAGGCCGGAGAGGAAGCCAGACAGGATTTGCTTCTTTTGCTTGCACCACAATGCAGTGCTGAAAGAGGAGGAATCTACATAAAAACGCCTTCCTGGCAACGCCCAAATGCCCTGCTGCCATGCAGATAAACACTGGCAGCGGCAGCAAGTGCATGCCCACAGCCACCCCTTGTTCCTTCACACCTTGTATCAGCTGTAATCCAGTCCAGTCCAGTGCTGCCTGCTGAGCAGCACTGACCAACACTGCCTGGGCCCAGGCTTTTATCTCTGAGGCCCCATTATGATGTCAGAAAGCTGGCTCTGGAATCCTGAGGGCTCCACTATGACACGTGCAAAGTTCCGTCTGAACTTTATATAAGACGGTGAGGCTCAGTCAGTCACTCAGTGTTGCCTGAGAGGGCAACACTGCAACAGCCGGCCGCCAGGCTGTCTTTTTTTTGCACAGCTAGTTGCCTCCAGGAGGCCACAAGAGGGAGACAAGGGACTGCAAAATGGAAAATAGGCATCCACCAACTTTACAGACAACTTCTCCTTGCTCCTACAACCTCCATCCTTGCACAGTTTGTTATTCTTCTAGGTAACATAGTAACAAATCCAAATTGCTGCTCTCTTTGTAGGCAAGCAAGGCTTTGTTGCAACTGCAATTCTTACTTCTTCTTGAAATGTAGGGACGACAGTACATTCCATCACATCCATCTAGTGTACACAGGTAGGTCCATTGTGGCGGGCAGGCGAGCGGGCGGGCTGCTTTATTGGCTGTTTGCTGTTCCCCTACTCCACTCCACTATTTGACTGTTGTGCTGCATCAATCAATCAATCAATCAATCAATCAATCAATCAATCAATCAATCAGTGGCTGGCTCAGGTGCAGCTCTTTAACTTACCTAAAAGGGAGGGCGGAGAGAAGACAAGGAAGGTGAATGAGGTGTTCCAATGTGAAATGCCGGAAACACAGAAACACAGACGACACACAACAAGAGGTGGCAATCTATTCATTAATTGCATTTAATCAATGAGCTCATTATCACTCATGCATTGTCCAACAGGTGTTGAAATAATGGGATTAAAAGGGGAGATCCCTTCAGAAAGACAGAAACAATAGCAAAGACAAAAAACACTTTTGGAATCTGCTTTTAGTCAACACATAAGGAAAGGGTGCACCGGTCCTGGAAATACTGCAATACCAGGTCAATGCGTGGAGTGGACAGAGCAAGCTCTATTTCCATCTCCCTGTTCTAAAAATCCATTTAATATATGGTCCCCAGATAGGGGACGTATCAGATATTAAACTGATAAGAACAGATACTACACTTGATCTTAGCCAAAAGGCCGAGAAGCGATAACCCGAACGGGCCGCGCGTTGCCCGAGCCTGCCCGATACTGCTGTTCAGCCCTTGCAGCGATTCAGCCTACTTCTAGGCAATTCCATGGGGCCCTGCAGGCTCACACACTCACAGCTACACGGGAGGTGAATAAAGGCCGGAGAGGAAGCCAGACAGGATTTGCTTCTTTTGCTTGCACCACAATGCAGTGCTGAAAGAGGAGGAATCTACATAAAAACGCCTTCCTGGCAACGCCCAAATGCCCTGCTGCCATGCAGATAAACACTGGCAGCGGCAGCAAGTGCATGCCCACAGCCACCCCTTGTTCCTTCACACCTTGTATCAGCTGTAATCCAGTCCAGTCCAGTGCTGCCTGCTGAGCAGCACTGACCAACACTGCCTGGGCCCAGGCTTTTATCTCTGAGGCCCCATTATGATGTCAGAAAGCTGGCTCTGGAATCCTGAGGGCTCCACTATGACACGTGCAAAGTTCCGTCTGAACTTTATATAAGACGGTGAGGCTCAGTCAGTCACTCAGTGTTGCCTGAGAGGGCAACACTGCAACAGCCGGCCGCCAGGCTGTCTTTTTTTTGCACAGCTAGTTGCCTCCAGGAGGCCACAAGAGGGAGACAAGGGACTGCAAAATGGAAAATAGGCATCCACCAACTTTACAGACAACTTCTCCTTGCTCCTACAACCTCCATCCTTGCACAGTTTGTTATTCTTCTAGGTAACATAGTAACAAATCCAAATTGCTGCTCTCTTTGTAGGCAAGCAAGGCTTTGTTGCAACTGCAATTCTTACTTCTTCTTGAAATGTAGGGACGACAGTACATTCCATCACATCCATCTAGTGTACACAGGTAGGTCCATTGTGGCGGGCAGGCGAGCGGGCGGGCTGCTTTATTGGCTGTTTGCTGTTCCCCTACTCCACTCCACTATTTGACTGTTGTGCTGCATCAATCAATCAATCAATCAATCAATCAATCAATCAATCAATCAATCAGTGGCTGGCTCAGGTGCAGCTCTTTAACTTACCTAAAAGGGAGGGCGGAGAGAAGACAAGGAAGGTGAATGAGGTGTTCCAATGTGAAATGCCGGAAACACAGAAACACAGACGACACACAACAAGAGGTGGCAATCTATTCATTAATTGCATTTAATCAATGAGCTCATTATCACTCATGCATTGTCCAACAGGTGTTGAAATAATGGGATTAAAAGGGGAGATCCCTTCAGAAAGACAGAAACAATAGCAAAGACAAAAAACACTTTTGGAATCTGCTTTTAGTCAACACATAAGGAAAGGGTGCACCGGTCCTGGAAATACTGCAATACCAGGTCAATGCGTGGAGTGGACAGAGCAAGCTCTATTTCCATCTCCCTGTTCTAAAAATCCATTTAATATATGGTCCCCAGATAGGGGACGTATCAGATATTAAACTGATAAGAACAGATACTACACTTGATCTTAGCCAAAAGGCCGAGAAGCGATAACCCGAACGGGCCGCGCGTTGCCCGAGCCTGCCCGATACTGCTGTTCAGCCCTTGCAGCGATTCAGCCTACTTCTAGGCAATTCCATGGGGCCCTGCAGGCTCACACACTCACAGCTACACGGGAGGTGAATAAAGGCCGGAGAGGAAGCCAGACAGGATTTGCTTCTTTTGCTTGCACCACAATGCAGTGCTGAAAGAGGAGGAATCTACATAAAAACGCCTTCCTGGCAACGCCCAAATGCCCTGCTGCCATGCAGATAAACACTGGCAGCGGCAGCAAGTGCATGCCCACAGCCACCCCTTGTTCCTTCACACCTTGTATCAGCTGTAATCCAGTCCAGTCCAGTGCTGCCTGCTGAGCAGCACTGACCAACACTGCCTGGGCCCAGGCTTTTATCTCTGAGGCCCCATTATGATGTCAGAAAGCTGGCTCTGGAATCCTGGCTGGCTCCACTATGACACGTGCAAAGTTCCGTCTGAACTTTATATAAGACGGTGAGGCTCAGTCAATCACTCAGTGTTGCCTGAGAGGGCAACACTGCAACAGCCGGCCGCCAGGCTGTCTTTTTTTTGCACAGCTAGTTGCCTCCAGGAGGCCACAAGAGGGAGACAAGGGACTGCAAAATGGAAAATAGGCATCCACCAACTTTACAGACAACTTCTCCTTGCTCCTACAACCTCCATCCTTGCACAGTTTGTTATTCTTCTAGGTAACATAGTAACAAATCCAAATTGCTGCTCTCTTTGTAGGCAAGCAAGGCTTTGTTGCAACTGCAATTCTTACTTCTTCTTGAAATGTAGGGACGACAGTACATTCCATCACATCCATCTAGTGTACACAGGTAGGTCCATTGTGGCGGGCAGGCGAGCGGGCGGGCTGCTTTATTGGCTGTTTGCTGTTCCCCTACTCCACTCCACTATTTGACTGTTGTGCTGCATCAATCAATCAATCAATCAATCAATCAATCAATCAATCAATCAGTGGCTGGCTCAGGTGCAGCTCTTTAACTTACCTAAAAGGGAGGGCGGAGAGAAGACAAGGAAGGTGAATGAGGTGTTCCAATGTGAAATGCCGGAAACACAGAAACACAGACGACACACAACAAGAGGTGGCAATCTATTCATTAATTGCATTTAATCAATGAGCTCATTATCACTCATGCATTGTCCAACAGGTGTTGAAATAATGGGATTAAAAGGGGAGATCCCTTCAGAAAGACAGAAACAATAGCAAAGACAAAAAACACTTTTGGAATCTGCTTTTAGTCAACACATAAGGAAAGGGTGCACCGGTCCTGGAAATACTGCAATACCAGGTCAATGCGTGGAGTGGACAGAGCAAGCTCTATTTCCATCTCCCTGTTCTAAAAATCCATTTAATATATGGTCCCCAGATAGGGGACGTATCAGATATTAAACTGATAAGAACAGATACTACACTTGATCTTAGCCAAAAGGCCGAGAAGCGATAACCCGAACGGGCCGCGCGTTGCCCGAGCCTGCCCGATACTGCTGTTCAGCCCTTGCAGCGATTCAGCCTACTTCTAGGCAATTCCATGGGGCCCTGCAGGCTCACACACTCACAGCTACACGGGAGGTGAATAAAGGCCGGAGAGGAAGCCAGACAGGATTTGCTTCTTTTGCTTGCACCACAATGCAGTGCTGAAAGAGGAGGAATCTACATAAAAACGCCTTCCTGGCAACGCCCAAATGCCCTGCTGCCATGCAGATAAACACTGGCAGCGGCAGCAAGTGCATGCCCACAGCCACCCCTTGTTCCTTCACACCTTGTATCAGCTGTAATCCAGTCCAGTCCAGTGCTGCCTGCTGAGCAGCACTGACCAACACTGCCTGGGCCCAGGCTTTTATCTCTGAGGCCCCATTATGATGTCAGAAAGCTGGCTCTGGAATCCTGAGGGCTCCACTATGACACGTGCAAAGTTCCGTCTGAACTTTATATAAGACGGTGAGGCTCAGTCAGTCACTCAGTGTTGCCTGAGAGGGCAACACTGCAACAGCCGGCCGCCAGGCTGTCTTTTTTTTGCACAGCTAGTTGCCTCCAGGAGGCCACAAGAGGGAGACAAGGGACTGCAAAATGGAAAATAGGCATCCACCAACTTTACAGACAACTTCTCCTTGCTCCTACAACCTCCATCCTTGCACAGTTTGTTATTCTTCTAGGTAACATAGTAACAAATCCAAATTGCTGCTCTCTTTGTAGGCAAGCAAGGCTTTGTTGCAACTGCAATTCTTACTTCTTCTTGAAATGTAGGGACGACAGTACATTCCATCACATCCATCTAGTGTACACAGGTAGGTCCATTGTGGCGGGCAGGCGAGCGGGCGGGCTGCTTTATTGGCTGTTTGCTGTTCCCCTACTCCACTCCACTATTTGACTGTTGTGCTGCATCAATC
This sequence comes from Rhinoderma darwinii, assembly GCF_050947455.1. Taxonomy (NCBI): domain Eukaryota; kingdom Metazoa; phylum Chordata; class Amphibia; order Anura; family Rhinodermatidae; genus Rhinoderma; species Rhinoderma darwinii. Next base: position 521,110 of record NW_027461773.1, read on the forward strand.
AATCAATCAATCAATCAATCAATCAATCAATCAGTGGCTGGCTCAGGTGCAGCTCTTTAACTTACCTAAAAGGGAGGGCGGAGAGAAGACAAGGAAGGTGAATGAGGTGTTCCAATGTGAAATGCCGGAAACACAGAAACACAGACGACACACAACAAGAGGTGGCAATCTATTCATTAATTGCATTTAATCAATGAGCTCATTATCACTCATGCATTGTCCAACAGGTGTTGAAATAATGGGATTAAAAGGGGAGATCCCTTCAGAAAGACAGAAACAATAGCAAAGACAAAAAACACTTTTGGAATCTGCTTTTAGTCAACACATAAGGAAAGGGTGCACCGGTCCTGGAAATACTGCAATACCAGGTCAATGCGTGGAGTGGACAGAGCAAGCTCTATTTCCATCTCCCTGTTCTAAAAATCCATTTAATATATGGTCCCCAGATAGGGGACGTATCAGATATTAAACTGATAAGAACAGATACTACACTTGATCTTAGCCAAAAGGCCGAGAAGCGATAACCCGAACGGGCCGCGCGTTGCCCGAGCCTGCCCGATACTGCTGTTCAGCCCTTGCAGCGATTCAGCCTACTTCTAGGCAATTCCATGGGGCCCTGCAGGCTCACACACTCACAGCTACACGGGAGGTGAATAAAGGCCGGAGAGGAAGCCAGACAGGATTTGCTTCTTTTGCTTGCACCACAATGCAGTGCTGAAAGAGGAGGAATCTACATAAAAACGCCTTCCTGGCAACGCCCAAATGCCCTGCTGCCATGCAGATAAACACTGGCAGCGGCAGCAAGTGCATGCCCACAGCCACCCCTTGTTCCTTCACACCTTGTATCAGCTGTAATCCAGTCCAGTCCAGTGCTGCCTGCTGAGCAGCACTGACCAACACTGCCTGGGCCCAGGCTTTTATCTCTGAGGCCCCATTATGATGTCAGAAAGCTGGCTCTGGAATCCTGAGGGCTCCACTATGACACGTGCAAAGTTCCGTCTGAACTTTATATAAGACGGTGAGGCTCAGTCAGTCACTCAGTGTTGCCTGAGAGGGCAACACTGCAACAGCCGGCCGCCAGGCTGTCTTTTTTTTGCACAGCTAGTTGCCTCCAGGAGGCCACAAGAGGGAGACAAGGGACTGCAAAATGGAAAATAGGCATCCACCAACTTTACAGACAACTTCTCCTTGCTCCTACAACCTCCATCCTTGCACAGTTTGTTATTCTTCTAGGTAACATAGTAACAAATCCAAATTGCTGCTCTCTTTGTAGGCAAGCAAGGCTTTGTTGCAACTGCAATTCTTACTTCTTCTTGAAATGTAGGGACGACAGTACATTCCATCACATCCATCTAGTGTACACAGGTAGGTCCATTGTGGCGGGCAGGCGAGCGGGCGGGCTGCTTTATTGGCTGTTTGCTGTTCCCCTACTCCACTCCACTATTTGACTGTTGTGCTGCATCAATCAATCAATCAATCAATCAATCAATCAATCAATCAGTGGCTGGCTCAGGTGCAGCTCTTTAACTTACCTAAAAGGGAGGGCGGAGAGAAGACAAGGAAGGTGAATGAGGTGTTCCAATGTGAAATGCCGGAAACACAGAAACACAGACGACACACAACAAGAGGTGGCAATCTATTCATTAATTGCATTTAATCAATGAGCTCATTATCACTCATGCATTGTCCAACAGGTGTTGAAATAATGGGATTAAAAGGGGAGATCCCTTCAGAAAGACAGAAACAATAGCAAAGACAAAAAACACTTTTGGAATCTGCTTTTAGTCAACACATAAGGAAAGGGTGCACCGGTCCTGGAAATACTGCAATACCAGGTCAATGCGTGGAGTGGACAGAGCAAGCTCTATTTCCATCTCCCTGTTCTAAAAATCCATTTAATATATGGTCCCCAGATAGGGGACGTATCAGATATTAAACTGATAAGAACAGATACTACACTTGATCTTAGCCAAAAGGCCGAGAAGCGATAACCCGAACGGGCCGCGCGTTGCCCGAGCCTGCCCGATACTGCTGTTCAGCCCTTGCAGCGATTCAGCCTACTTCTAGGCAATTCCATGGGGCCCTGCAGGCTCACACACTCACAGCTACACGGGAGGTGAATAAAGGCCGGAGAGGAAGCCAGACAGGATTTGCTTCTTTTGCTTGCACCACAATGCAGTGCTGAAAGAGGAGGAATCTACATAAAAACGCCTTCCTGGCAACGCCCAAATGCCCTGCTGCCATGCAGATAAACACTGGCAGCGGCAGCAAGTGCATGCCCACAGCCACCCCTTGTTCCTTCACACCTTGTATCAGCTGTAATCCAGTCCAGTCCAGTGCTGCCTGCTGAGCAGCACTGACCAACACTGCCTGGGCCCAGGCTTTTATCTCTGAGGCCCCATTATGATGTCAGAAAGCTGGCTCTGGAATCCTGAGGGCTCCACTATGACACGTGCAAAGTTCCGTCTGAACTTTATATAAGACGGTGAGGCTCAGTCAGTCACTCAGTGTTGCCTGAGAGGGCAACACTGCAACAGCCGGCCGCCAGGCTGTCTTTTTTTTGCACAGCTAGTTGCCTCCAGGAGGCCACAAGAGGGAGACAAGGGACTGCAAAATGGAAAATAGGCATCCACCAACTTTACAGACAACTTCTCCTTGCTCCTACAACCTCCATCCTTGCACAGTTTGTTATTCTCCTAGGTAACATAGTAACAAATCCAAATTGCTGCTCTCTTTGTAGGCAAGCAAGGCTTTGTTGCAACTGCAATTCTTACTTCTTCTTGAAATGTAGGGACGACAGTACATTCCATCACATCCATCTAGTGTACACAGGTAGGTCCATTGTGGCGGGCAGGCGAGCGGGCGGGCTGCTTTATTGGCTGTTTGCTGTTCCCCTACTCCACTCCACTATTTGACTGTTGTGCTGCATCAATCAATCAATCAATCAATCAATCAATCAATCAATCAATCAATCAGTGGCTGGCTCAGGTGCAGCTCTTTAACTTACCTAAAAGGGAGGGCGGAGAGAAGACAAGGAAGGTGAATGAGGTGTTCCAATGTGAAATGCCGGAAACACAGAAACACAGACGACACACAACAAGAGGTGGCAATCTATTCATTAATTGCATTTAATCAATGAGCTCATTATCACTCATGCATTGTCCAACAGGTGTTGAAATAATGGGATTAAAAGGGGAGATCCCTTCAGAAAGACAGAAACAATAGCAAAGACAAAAAACACTTTTGGAATCTGCTTTTAGTCAACACATAAGGAAAGGGTGCACCGGTCCTGGAAATACTGCAATACCAGGTCAATGCGTGGAGTGGACAGAGCAAGCTCTATTTCCATCTCCCTGTTCTAAAAATCCATTTAATATATGGTCCCCAGATAGGGGACGTATCAGATATTAAACTGATAAGAACAGATACTACACTTGATCTTAGCCAAAAGGCCGAGAAGCGATAACCCGAACGGGCCGCGCGTTGCCCGAGCCTGCCCGATACTGCTGTTCAGCCCTTGCAGCGATTCAGCCTACTTCTAGGCAATTCCATGGGGCCCTGCAGGCTCACACACTCACAGCTACACGGGAGGTGAATAAAGGCCGGAGAGGAAGCCAGACAGGATTTGCTTCTTTTGCTTGCACCACAATGCAGTGCTGAAAGATGAGGAATCTACATAAAAACGCCTTCCTGGCAACGCCCAAATGCCCTGCTGCCATGCAGATAAACACTGGCAGCGGCAGCAAGTGCATGCCCACAGCCACCCCTTGTTCCTTCACACCTTGTATCAGCTGTAATCCAGTCCAGTCCAGTGCTGCCTGCTGAGCAGCACTGACCAACACTGCCTGGGCCCAGGCTTTTATCTCTGAGGCCCCATTATGATGTCAGAAAGCTGGCTCTGGAATCCTGAGGGCTCCACTATGACACGTGCAAAGTTCCGTCTGAACTTTATATAAGACGGTGAGGCTCAGTCAGTCACTCAGTGTTGCCTGAGAGGGCAACACTGCAACAGCCGGCCGCCAGGCTGTCTTTTTTTTGCACAGCTAGTTGCCTCCAGGAGGCCACAAGAGGGAGACAAGGGATTGCAAAATGGAAAATAGGTATCCACCAACTTTACAGACAACTTCTCCTTGCTCCTACAACCTCCATCCTTGCACAGTTTGTTATTCTTCTAGGTAACATAGTAACAAATCCAAATTGCTGCTCTCTTTGTAGGCAAGCAAGGCTTTGTTGCAACTGCAATTCTTACTTCTTCTTGAAATGTAGGGACGACAGTACATTCCATCACATCCATCTAGTGTACACAGGTAGGTCCATTGTGGCGGGCAGGCGAGCGGGCGGGCTGCTTTATTGGCTGTTTGCTGTTCCCCTACTCCACTCCACTATTTGACTGTTGTGCTGCATCAATCAATCAATCAATCAATCAATCAATCAATCAATCAATCAATCAATCAGTGGCTGGCTCAGGTGCAGCTCTTTAACTTACCTAAAAGGGAGGGCGGAGAGAAGACAAGGAAGGTGAATGAGGTGTTCCAATGTGAAATGCCGGAAACACAGAAACACAGACGACACACAACAAGAGGTGGCAATCTATTCATTAATTGCATTTAATCAATGAGCTCATTATCACTCATGCATTGTCCAACAGGTGTTGAAATAATGGGATTAAAAGGGGAGATCCCTTCAGAAAGACAGAAACAATAGCAAAGACAAAAAACACTTTTGGAATCTGCTTTTAGTCAACACATAAGGAAAGGGTGCACCGGTCCTGGAAATACTGCAATACCAGGTCAATGCGTGGAGTGGACAGAGCAAGCTCTATTTCCATCTCCCTGTTCTAAAAATCCATTTAATATATGGTCCCCAGATAGGGGACGTATCAGATATTAAACTGATAAGAACAGATACTACACTTGATCTTAGCCAAAAGGCCGAGAAGCGATAACCCGAACGGGCCGCGCGTTGCCCGAGCCTGCCCGATACTGCTGTTCAGCCCTTGCAGCGATTCAGCCTACTTCTAGGCAATTCCATGGGGCCCTGCAGGCTCACACACTCACAGCTACACGGGAGGTGAATAAAGGCCGGAGAGGAAGCCAGACAGGATTTGCTTCTTTTGCTTGCACCACAATGCAGTGCTGAAAGAGGAGGAATCTACATAAAAACGCCTTCCTGGCAACGCCCAAATGCCCTGCTGCCATGCAGATAAACACTGGCAGCGGCAGCAAGTGCATGCCCACAGCCACCCCTTGTTCCTTCACACCTTGTATCAGCTGTAATCCAGTCCAGTCCAGTGCTGCCTGCTGAGCAGCACTGACCAACACTGCCTGGGCCCAGGCTTTTATCTCTGAGGCCCCATTATGATGTCAGAAAGCTGGCTCTGGAATCCTGAGGGCTCCACTATGACACGTGCAAAGTTCCGTCTGAACTTTATATAAGACGGTGAGGCTCAGTCAGTCACTCAGTGTTGCCTGAGAGGGCAACACTGCAACAGCCGGCCGCCAGGCTGTCTTTTTTTTGCACAGCTAGTTGCCTCCAGGAGGCCACAAGAGGGAGACAAGGGACTGCAAAATGGAAAATAGGCATCCACCAACTTTACAGACAACTTCTCCTTGCTCCTACAACCTCCATCCTTGCACAGTTTGTTATTCTTCTAGGTAACATAGTAACAAATCCAAATTGCTGCTCTCTTTGTAGGCAAGCAAGGCTTTGTTGCAACTGCAATTCTTACTTCTTCTTGAAATGTAGGGACGACAGTACATTCCATCACATCCATCTAGTGTACACAGGTAGGTCCATTGTGGCGGGCAGGCGAGCGGGCGGGCTGCTTTATTGGCTGTTTGCTGTTCCCCTACTCCACTCCACTATTTGACTGTTGTGCTGCATCAATCAATCAATCAATCAATCAATCAATCAATCAATCAATCAATCAGTGGCTGGCTCAGGTGCAGCTCTTTAACTTACCTAAAAGGGAGGGCGGAGAGAAGACAAGGAAGGTGAATGAGGTGTTCCAATGTGAAATGCCGGAAACACAGAAACACAGACGACACACAACAAGAGGTGGCAATCTATTCATTAATTGCATTTAATCAATGAGCTCATTATCACTCATGCATTGTCCAACAGGTGTTGAAATAATGGGATTAAAAGGGGAGATCCCTTCAGAAAGACAGAAACAATAGCAAAGACAAAAAACACTTTTGGAATCTGCTTTTAGTCAACACATAAGGAAAGGGTGCACCGGTCCTGGAAATACTGCAATACCAGGTCAATGCGTGGAGTGGACAGAGCAAGCTCTATTTCCATCTCCCTGTTCTAAAAATCCATTTAATATATGGTCCCCAGATAGGGGACGTATCAGATATTAAACTGATAAGAACAGATACTACACTTGATCTTAGCCAAAAGGCCGAGAAGCGATAACCCGAACGGGCCGCGCGTTGCCCGAGCCTGCCCGATACTGCTGTTCAGCCCTTGCAGCGATTCAGCCTACTTCTAGGCAATTCCATGGGGCCCTGCAGGCTCACACACTCACAGCTACACGGGAGGTGAATAAAGGCCGGAGAGGAAGCCAGACAGGATTTGCTTCTTTTGCTTGCACCACAATGCAGTGCTGAAAGAGGAGGAATCTACATAAAAACGCCTTCCTGGCAACGCCCAAATGCCCTGCTGCCATGCAGATAAACACTGGCAGCGGCAGCAAGTGCATGCCCACAGCCACCCCTTGTTCCTTCACACCTTGTATCAGCTGTAATCCAGTCCAGTCCAGTGCTGCCTGCTGAGCAGCACTGACCAACACTGCCTGGGCCCAGGCTTTTATCTCTGAGGCCCCATTATGATGTCAGAAAGCTGGCTCTGGAATCCTGAGGGCTCCACTATGACACGTGCAAAGTTCCGTCTGAACTTTATATAAGACGGTGAGGCTCAGTCAGTCACTCAGTGTTGCCTGAGAGGGCAACACTGCAACAGCCGGCCGCCAGGCTGTCTTTTTTTTGCACAGCTAGTTGCCTCCAGGAGGCCACAAGAGGGAGACAAGGGACTGCAAAATGGAAAATAGGCATCCACCAACTTTACAGACAACTTCTCCTTGCTCCTACAACCTCCATCCTTGCACAGTTTGTTATTCTTCTAGGTAACATAGTAACAAATCCAAATTGCTGCTCTCTTTGTAGGCAAGCAAGGCTTTGTTGCAACTGCAATTCTTACTTCTTCTTGAAATGTAGGGACGACAGTACATTCCATCACATCCATCTAGTGTACACAGGTAGGTCCATTGTGGCGGGCAGGCGAGCGGGCGGGCTGCTTTATTGGCTGTTTGCTGTTCCCCTACTCCACTCCACTATTTGACTGTTGTGCTGCATCAATCAATCAATCAATCAATCAATCAATCAATCAATCAATCAATCAATCAGTGGCTGGCTCAGGTGCAGCTCTTTAACTTACCTAAAAGGGAGGGCGGAGAGAAGACAAGGAAGGTGAATGAGGTGTTCCAATGTGAAATGCCGGAAACACAGAAACACAGACGACACACAACAAGAGGTGGCAATCTATTCATTAATTGCATTTAATCAATGAGCTCATTATCACTCATGCATTGTCCAACAGGTGTTGAAATAATGGGATTAAAAGGGGAGATCCCTTCAGAAAGACAGAAACAATAGCAAAGACAAAAAACACTTTTGGAATCTGCTTTTAGTCAACACATAAGGAAAGGGTGCACCGGTCCTGGAAATACTGCAATACCAGGTCAATGCGTGGAGTGGACAGAGCAAGCTCTATTTCCATCTCCCTGTTCTAAAAATCCATTTAATATATGGTCCCCAGATAGGGGACGTATCAGATATTAAACTGATAAGAACAGATACTACACTTGATCTTAGCCAAAAGGCCGAGAAGCGATAACCCGAATGGGCCGCGCGTTGCCCGAGCCTGCCCGATACTGCTGTTCAGCCCTTGCAGCGATTCAGCCTACTTCTAGGCAATTCCATGGGGCCCTGCAGGCTCACACACTCACAGCTACACGGGAGGTGAATAAAGGCCGGAGAGGAAGCCAGACAGGATTTGCTTCTTTTGCTTGCACCACAATGCAGTGCTGAAAGAGGAGGAATCTACATAAAAACGCCTTCCTGGCAACGCCCAAATGCCCTGCTGCCATGCAGATAAACACTGGCAGCGGCAGCAAGTGCATGCCCACAGCCACCCCTTGTTCCTTCACACCTTGTATCAGCTGTAATCCAGTCCAGTCCAGTGCTGCCTGCTGAGCAGCACTGACCAACACTGCCTGGGCCCAGGCTTTTATCTCTGAGGCCCCATTATGATGTCAGAAAGCTGGCTCTGGAATCCTGAGGGCTCCACTATGACACGTGCAAAGTTCCGTCTGAACTTTATATAAGACGGTGAGGCTCAGTCAGTCACTCAGTGTTGCCTGAGAGGGCAACACTGCAACAGCCGGCCGCCAGGCTGTCTTTTTTTTGCACAGCTAGTTGCCTCCAGGAGGCCACAAGAGGGAGACAAGGGACTGCAAAATGGAAAATAGGCATCCACCAACTTTACAGACAACTTCTCCTTGCTCCTACAACCTCCATCCTTGCACAGTTTGTTATTCTTCTAGGTAACATAGTAACAAATCCAAATTGCTGCTCTCTTTGTAGGCAAGCAAGGCTTTGTTGCAACTGCAATTCTTACTTCTTCTTGAAATGTAGGGACGACAGTACATTCCATCACATCCATCTAGTGTACACAGGTAGGTCCATTGTGGCGGGCAGGCGAGCGGGCGGGCTGCTTTATTGGCTGTTTGCTGTTCCCCTACTCCACTCCACTATTTGACTGTTGTGCTGCATCAATCAATCAATCAATCAATCAATCAATCAATCAATCAATCAATCAGTGGCTGGCTCAGGTGCAGCTCTTTAACTTACCTAAAAGGGAGGGCGGAGAGAAGACAAGGAAGGTGAATGAGGTGTTCCAATGTGAAATGCCGGAAACACAGAAACACAGACGACACACAACAAGAGGTGGCAATCTATTCATTAATTGCATTTAATCAATGAGCTCATTATCACTCATGCATTGTCCAACAGGTGTTGAAATAATGGGATTAAAAGGGGAGATCCCTTCAGAAAGACAGAAACAATAGCAAAGACAAAAAACACTTTTGGAATCTGCTTTTAGTCAACACATAAGGAAAGGGTGCACCGGTCCTGGAAATACTGCAATACCAGGTCAATGCGTGGAGTGGACAGAGCAAGCTCTATTTCCATCTCCCTGTTCTAAAAATCCATTTAATATATGGTCCCCAGATAGGGGACGTATCAGATATTAAACTGATAAGAACAGATACTACACTTGATCTTAGCCAAAAGGCCGAGAAGCGATAACCCGAACGGGCCGCGCGTTGCCCGAGCCTGCCCGATACTGCTGTTCAGCCCTTGCAGCGATTCAGCCTACTTCTAGGCAATTCCATGGGGCCCTGCAGGCTCACACACTCACAGCTACACGGGAGGTGAATAAAGGCCGGAGAGGAAGCCAGACAGGATTTGCTTCTTTTGCTTGCACCACAATGCAGTGCTGAAAGAGGAGGAATCTACATAAAAACGCCTTCCTGGCAACGCCCAAATGCCCTGCTGCCATGCAGATAAACACTGGCAGCGGCAGCAAGTGCATGCCCACAGCCACCCCTTGTTCCTTCACACCTTGTATCAGCTGTAATCCAGTCCAGTCCAGTGCTGCCTGCTGAGCAGCACTGACCAACACTGCCTGGGCCCAGGCTTTTATCTCTGAGGCCCCATTATGATGTCAGAAAGCTGGCTCTGGAATCCTGAGGGCTCCACTATGACACGTGCAAAGTTCCGTCTGAACTTTATATAAGACGGTGAGGCTCAGTCAGTCACTCAGTGTTGCCTGAGAGGGCAACACTGCAACAGCCGGCCGCCAGGCTGTCTTTTTTTTGCACAGCTAGTTGCCTCCAGGAGGCCACAAGAGGGAGACAAGGGACTGCAAAATGGAAAATAGGCATCCACCAACTTTACAGACAACTTCTCCTTGCTCCTACAACCTCCATCCTTGCACAGTTTGTTATTCTTCTAGGTAACATAGTAGCAAATCCAAATTGCTGCTCTCTTTGTAGGCAAGCAAGGCTTTGTTGCAACTGCAATTCTTACTTCTTCTTGAAATGTAGGGACGACAGTACATTCCATCACATCCATCTAGTGTACACAGGTAGGTCCATTGTGGCGGGCAGGCGAGCGGGCGGGCTGCTTTATTGGCTGTTTGCTGTTCCCCTACTCCACTCCACTATTTGACTGTTGTGCTGCATCAATCAATCAATCAATCAATCAATCAATCAATCAATCAGTGGCTGGCTCAGGTGCAGCTCTTTAACTTACCTAAAAGGGAGGGCGGAGAGAAGACAAGGAAGGTGAATGAGGTGTTCCAATGTGAAATGCCGGAAACACAGAAACACAGACGACACACAACAAGAGGTGGCAATCTATTCATTAATTGCATTTAATCAATGAGCTCATTATCACTCATGCATTGTCCAACAGGTGTTGAAATAATGGGATTAAAAGGGGAGATCCCTTCAGAAAGACAGAAACAATAGCAAAGACAAAAAACACTTTTGGAATCTGCTTTTAGTCAACACATAAGGAAAGGGTGCACCGGTCCTGGAAATACTGCAATACCAGGTCAATGCGTGGAGTGGACAGAGCAAGCTCTATTTCCATCTCCCTGTTCTAAAAATCCATTTAATATATGGTCCCCAGATAGGGGACGTATCAGATATTAAACTGATAAGAACAGATACTACACTTGATCTTAGCCAAAAGGCCGAGAAGCGATAACCCGAACGGGCCGCGCGTTGCCCGAGCCTGCCCGATACTGCTGTTCAGCCCTTGCAGCGATTCAGCCTACTTCTAGGCAATTCCATGGGGCCCTGCAGGCTCACACACTCACAGCTACACGGGAGGTGAATAAAGGCCGGAGAGGAAGCCAGACAGGATTTGCTTCTTTTGCTTGCACCACAATGCAGTGCTGAAAGAGGAGGAATCTACATAAAAACGCCTTCCTGGCAACGCCCAAATGCCCTGCTGCCATGCAGATAAACACTGGCAGCGGCAGCAAGTGCATGCCCACAGCCACCCCTTGTTCCTTCACACCTTGTATCAGCTGTAATCCAGTCCAGTCCAGTGCTGCCTGCTGAGCAGCACTGACCAACACTGCCTGGGCCCAGGCTTTTATCTCTGAGGCCCCATTATGATGTCAGAAAGCTGGCTCTGGAATCCTGGCTGGCTCCACTATGACACGTGCAAAGTTCCGTCTGAACTTTATATAAGACGGTGAGGCTCAGTCAATCACTCAGTGTTGCCTGAGAGGGCAACACTGCAACAGCCGGCCGCCAGGCTGTCTTTTTTTTGCACAGCTAGTTGCCTCCAGGAGGCCACAAGAGGGAGACAAGGGACTGCAAAATGGAAAATAGGCATCCACCAACTTTACAGACAACTTCTCCTTGCTCCTACAACCTCCATCCTTGCACAGTTTGTTATTCTTCTAGGTAACATAGTAACAAATCCAAATTGCTGCTCTCTTTGTAGGCAAGCAAGGCTTTGTTGCAACTGCAATTCTTACTTCTTCTTGAAATGTAGGGACGACAGTACATTCCATCACATCCATCTAGTGTACACAGGTAGGTCCATTGTGGCGGGCAGGCGAGCGGGCGGGCTGCTTTATTGGCTGTTTGCTGTTCCCCTACTCCACTCCACTATTTGACTGTTGTGCTGCATCAATCAATCAATCAATCAATCAATCAATCAATCAATCAATCAATCAGTGGCTGGCTCAGGTGCAGCTCTTTAACTTACCTAAAAGGGAGGGCGGAGAGAAGACAAGGAAGGTGAATGAGGTGTTCCAATGTGAAATGCCGGAAACACAGAAACACAGACGACACACAACAAGAGGTGGCAATCTATTCATTAATTGCATTTAATCAATGAGCTCATTATCACTCATGCATTGTCCAACAGGTGTTGAAATAATGGGATTAAAAGGGGAGATCCCTTCAGAAAGACAGAAACAATAGCAAAGACAAAAAACACTTTTGGAATCTGCTTTTAGTCAACACATAAGGAAAGGGTGCACCGGTCCTGGAAATACTGCAATACCAGGTCAATGCGTGGAGTGGACAGAGCAAGCTCTATTTCCATCTCCCTGTTCTAAAAATCCATTTAATATATGGTCCCCAGATAGGGGACGTATCAGATATTAAACTGATAAGAACAGATACTACACTTGATCTTAGCCAAAAGGCCGAGAAGCGATAACCCGAACGGGCCGCGCGTTGCCCGAGCCTGCCCGATACTGCTGTTCAGCCCTTGCAGCGATTCAGCCTACTTCTAGGCAATTCCATGGGGCCCTGCAGGCTCACACACTCACAGCTACACGGGAGGTGAATAAAGGCCGGAGAGGAAGCCAGACAGGATTTGCTTCTTTTGCTTGCACCACAATGCAGTGCTGAAAGAGGAGGAATCTACATAAAAACGCCTTCCTGGCAACGCCCAAATGCCCTGCTGCCATGCAGATAAACACTGGCAGCGGCAGCAAGTGCATGCCCACAGCCACCCCTTGTTCCTTCACACCTTGTATCAGCTGTAATCCAGTCCAGTCCAGTGCTGCCTGCTGAGCAGCACTGACCAACACTGCCTGGGCCCAGGCTTTTATCTCTGAGGCCCCATTATGATGTCAGAAAGCTGGCTCTGGAATCCTGAGGGCTCCACTATGACACGTGCAAAGTTCCGTCTGAACTTTATATAAGACGGTGAGGCTCAGTCAGTCACTCAGTGTTGCCTGAGAGGGCAACACTGCAACAGCCGGCCGCCAGGCTGTCTTTTTTTTGCACAGCTAGTTGCCTCCAGGAGGCCACAAGAGGGAGACAAGGGACTGCAAAATGGAAAATAGGCATCCACCAACTTTACAGACAACTTCTCCTTGCTCCTACAACCTCCATCCTTGCACAGTTTGTTATTCTTCTAGGTAACATAGTAACAAATCCAAATTGCTGCTCTCTTTGTAGGCAAGCAAGGCTTTGTTGCAACTGCAATTCTTACTTCTTCTTGAAATGTAGGGACGACAGTACATTCCATCACATCCATCTAGTGTACACAGGTAGGTCCATTGTGGCGGGCAGGCGAGCGGGCGGGCTGCTTTATTGGCTGTTTGCTGTTCCCCTACTCCACTCCACTATTTGACTGTTGTGCTGCATCAATCAATCAATCAATCAATCAATCAATCAATCAATCAGTGGCTGGCTCAGGTGCAGCTCTTTAACTTACCTAAAAGGGAGGGCGGAGAGAAGACAAGGAAGGTGAATGAGGTGTTCCAATGTGAAATGCCGGAAACACAGAAACACAGACGACACACAACAAGAGGTGGCAATCTATTCATTAATTGCATTTAATCAATGAGCTCATTATCACTCATGCATTGTCCAACAGGTGTTGAAATAATGGGATTAAAAGGGGAGATCCCTTCAGAAAGACAGAAACAATAGCAAAGACAAAAAACACTTTTGGAATCTGCTTTTAGTCAACACATAAGGAAAGGGTGCACCGGTCCTGGAAATACTGCAATACCAGGTCAATGCGTGGAGTGGACAGAGCAAGCTCTATTTCCATCTCCCTGTTCTAAAAATCCATTTAATATATGGTCCCCAGATAGGGGACGTATCAGATATTAAACTGATAAGAACAGATACTACACTTGATCTTAGCCAAAAGGCCGAGAAGCGATAACCCGAACGGGCCGCGCGTTGCCCGAGCCTGCCCGATACTGCTGTTCAGCCCTTGCAGCGATTCAGCCTACTTCTAGGCAATTCCATGGGGCCCTGCAGGCTCACACACTCACAGCTACACGGGAGGTGAATAAAGGCCGGAGAGGAAGCCAGACAGGATTTGCTTCTTTTGCTTGCACCACAATGCAGTGCTGAAAGAGGAGGAATCTACATAAAAACGCCTTCCTGGCAACGCCCAAATGCCCTGCTGCCATGCAGATAAACACTGGCAGCGGCAGCAAGTGCATGCCCACAGCCACCCCTTGTTCCTTCACACCTTGTATCAGCTGTAATCCAGTCCAGTCCAGTGCTGCCTGCTGAGCAGCACTGACCAACACTGCCTGGGCCCAGGCTTTTATCTCTGAGGCCCCATTATGATGTCAGAAAGCTGGCTCTGGAATCCTGAGGGCTCCACTATGACACGTGCAAAGTTCCGTCTGAACTTTATATAAGACGGTGAGGCTCAGTCAGTCACTCAGTGTTGCCTGAGAGGGCAACACTGCAACAGCCGGCCGCCAGGCTGTCTTTTTTTTGCACAGCTAGTTGCCTCCAGGAGGCCACAAGAGGGAGACAAGGGACTGCAAAATGGAAAATAGGCATCCACCAACTTTACAGACAACTTCTCCTTGCTCCTACAACCTCCATCCTTGCACAGTTTGTTATTCTCCTAGGTAACATAGTAACAAATCCAAATTGCTGCTCTCTTTGTAGGCAAGCAAGGCTTTGTTGCAACTGCAATTCTTACTTCTTCTTGAAATGTAGGGACGACAGTACATTCCATCACATCCATCTAGTGTACACAGGTAGGTCCATTGTGGCGGGCAGGCGAGCGGGCGGGCTGCTTTATTGGCTGTTTGCTGTTCCCCTACTCCACTCCACTATTTGACTGTTGTGCTGCATCAATCAATCAATCAATCAATCAATCAATCAATCAATCAATCAATCAGTGGCTGGCTCAGGTGCAGCTCTTTAACTTACCTAAAAGGGAGGGCGGAGAGAAGACAAGGAAGGTGAATGAGGTGTTCCAATGTGAAATGCCGGAAACACAGAAACACAGACGACACACAACAAGAGGTGGCAATCTATTCATTAATTGCATTTAATCAATGAGCTCATTATCACTCATGCATTGTCCAACAGGTGTTGAAATAATGGGATTAAAAGGGGAGATCCCTTCAGAAAGACAGAAACAATAGCAAAGACAAAAAACACTTTTGGAATCTGCTTTTAGTCAACACATAAGGAAAGGGTGCACCGGTCCTGGAAATACTGCAATACCAGGTCAATGCGTGGAGTGGACAGAGCAAGCTCTATTTCCATCTCCCTGTTCTAAAAATCCATTTAATATATGGTCCCCAGATAGGGGACGTATCAGATATTAAACTGATAAGAACAGATACTACACTTGATCTTAGCCAAAAGGCCGAGAAGCGATAACCCGAACGGGCCGCGCGTTGCCCGAGCCTGCCCGATACTGCTGTTCAGCCCTTGCAGCGATTCAGCCTACTTCTAGGCAATTCCATGGGGCCCTGCAGGCTCACACACTCACAGCTACACGGGAGGTGAATAAAGGCCGGAGAGGAAGCCAGACAGGATTTGCTTCTTTTGCTTGCACCACAATGCAGTGCTGAAAGATGAGGAATCTACATAAAAACGCCTTCCTGGCAACGCCCAAATGCCCTGCTGCCATGCAGATAAACACTGGCAGCGGCAGCAAGTGCATGCCCACAGCCACCCCTTGTTCCTTCACACCTTGTATCAGCTGTAATCCAGTCCAGTCCAGTGCTGCCTGCTGAGCAGCACTGACCAACACTGCCTGGGCCCAGGCTTTTATCTCTGAGGCCCCATTATGATGTCAGAAAGCTGGCTCTGGAATCCTGAGGGCTCCACTATGACACGTGCAAAGTTCCGTCTGAACTTTATATAAGACGGTGAGGCTCAGTCAGTCACTCAGTGTTGCCTGAGAGGGCAACACTGCAACAGCCGGCCGCCAGGCTGTCTTTTTTTTGCACAGCTAGTTGCCTCCAGGAGGCCACAAGAGGGAGACAAGGGATTGCAAAATGGAAAATAGGTATCCACCAACTTTACAGACAACTTCTCCTTGCTCCTACAACCTCCATCCTTGCACAGTTTGTTATTCTTCTAGGTAACATAGTAACAAATCCAAATTGCTGCTCTCTTTGTAGGCAAGCAAGGCTTTGTTGCAACTGCAATTCTTACTTCTTCTTGAAATGTAGGGACGACAGTACATTCCATCACATCCATCTAGTGTACACAGGTAGGTCCATTGTGGCGGGCAGGCGAGCGGGCGGGCTGCTTTATTGGCTGTTTGCTGTTCCCCTACTCCACTCCACTATTTGACTGTTGTGCTGCATCAATCAATCAATCAATCAATCAATCAATCAATCAATCAATCAATCAATCAAGTGGCTGGCTCAGGTGCAGCTCTTTAACTTACCTAAAAGGGAGGGCGGAGAGAAGACAAGGAAGGTGAATGAGGTGTTCCAATGTGAAATGCCGGAAACACAGAAACACAGACGACACACAACAAGAGGTGGCAATCTATTCATTAATTGCATTTAATCAATGAGCTCATTATCACTCATGCATTGTCCAACAGGTGTTGAAATAATGGGATTAAAAGGGGAGATCCCTTCAGAAAGACAGAAACAATAGCAAAGACAAAAAACACTTTTGGAATCTGCTTTTAGTCAACACATAAGGAAAGGGTGCACCGGTCCTGGAAATACTGCAATACCAGGTCAATGCGTGGAGTGGACAGAGCAAGCTCTATTTCCATCTCCCTGTTCTAAAAATCCATTTAATATATGGTCCCCAGATAGGGGACGTATCAGATATTAAACTGATAAGAACAGATACTACACTTGATCTTAGCCAAAAGGCCGAGAAGCGATAACCCGAACGGGCCGCGCGTTGCCCGAGCCTGCCCGATACTGCTGTTCAGCCCTTGCAGCGATTCAGCCTACTTCTAGGCAATTCCATGGGGCCCTGCAGGCTCACACACTCACAGCTACACGGGAGGTGAATAAAGGCCGGAGAGGAAGCCAGACAGGATTTGCTTCTTTTGCTTGCACCACAATGCAGTGCTGAAAGAGGAGGAATCTACATAAAAACGCCTTCCTGGCAACGCCCAAATGCCCTGCTGCCATGCAGATAAACACTGGCAGCGGCAGCAAGTGCATGCCCACAGCCACCCCTTGTTCCTTCACACCTTGTATCAGCTGTAATCCAGTCCAGTCCAGTGCTGCCTGCTGAGCAGCACTGACCAACACTGCCTGGGCCCAGGCTTTTATCTCTGAGGCCCCATTATGATGTCAGAAAGCTGGCTCTGGAATCCTGAGGGCTCCACTATGACACGTGCAAAGTTCCGTCTGAACTTTATATAAGACGGTGAGGCTCAGTCAGTCACTCAGTGTTGCCTGAGAGGGCAACACTGCAACAGCCGGCCGCCAGGCTGTCTTTTTTTTGCACAGCTAGTTGCCTCCAGGAGGCCACAAGAGGGAGACAAGGGACTGCAAAATGGAAAATAGGCATCCACCAACTTTACAGACAACTTCTCCTTGCTCCTACAACCTCCATCCTTGCACAGTTTGTTATTCTTCTAGGTAACATAGTAACAAATCCAAATTGCTGCTCTCTTTGTAGGCAAGCAAGGCTTCTTTGTTGCAACTGCAATTCTTACTTCTTCTTGAAATGTAGGGACGACAGTACATTCCATCACATCCATCTAGTGTACACAGGTAGGTCCATTGTGGCGGGCAGGCGAGCGGGCGGGCTGCTTTATTGGCTGTTTGCTGTTCCCCTACTCCACTCCACTATTTGACTGTTGTGCTGCATCAATCAATCAATCAATCAATCAATCAATCAATCAATCAATCAATCAGTGGCTGGCTCAGGTGCAGCTCTTTAACTTACCTAAAAGGGAGGGCGGAGAGAAGACAAGGAAGGTGAATGAGGTGTTCCAATGTGAAATGCCGGAAACACAGAAACACAGACGACACACAACAAGAGGTGGCAATCTATTCATTAATTGCATTTAATCAATGAGCTCATTATCACTCATGCATTGTCCAACAGGTGTTGAAATAATGGGATTAAAAGGGGAGATCCCTTCAGAAAGACAGAAACAATAGCAAAGACAAAAAACACTTTTGGAATCTGCTTTTAGTCAACACATAAGGAAAGGGTGCACCGGTCCTGGAAATACTGCAATACCAGGTCAATGCGTGGAGTGGACAGAGCAAGCTCTATTTCCATCTCCCTGTTCTAAAAATCCATTTAATATATGGTCCCCAGATAGGGGACGTATCAGATATTAAACTGATAAGAACAGATACTACACTTGATCTTAGCCAAAAGGCCGAGAAGCGATAACCCGAACGGGCCGCGCGTTGCCCGAGCCTGCCCGATACTGCTGTTCAGCCCTTGCAGCGATTCAGCCTACTTCTAGGCAATTCCATGGGGCCCTGCAGGCTCACACACTCACAGCTACACGGGAGGTGAATAAAGGCCGGAGAGGAAGCCAGACAGGATTTGCTTCTTTTGCTTGCACCACAATGCAGTGCTGAAAGAGGAGGAATCTACATAAAAACGCCTTCCTGGCAACGCCCAAATGCCCTGCTGCCATGCAGATAAACACTGGCAGCGGCAGCAAGTGCATGCCCACAGCCACCCCTTGTTCCTTCACACCTTGTATCAGCTGTAATCCAGTCCAGTCCAGTGCTGCCTGCTGAGCAGCACTGACCAACACTGCCTGGGCCCAGGCTTTTATCTCTGAGGCCCCATTATGATGTCAGAAAGCTGGCTCTGGAATCCTGAGGGCTCCACTATGACACGTGCAAAGTTCCGTCTGAACTTTATATAAGACGGTGAGGCTCAGTCAGTCACTCAGTGTTGCCTGAGAGGGCAACACTGCAACAGCCGGCCGCCAGGCTGTCTTTTTTTTGCACAGCTAGTTGCCTCCAGGAGGCCACAAGAGGGAGACAAGGGACTGCAAAATGGAAAATAGGCATCCACCAACTTTACAGACAACTTCTCCTTGCTCCTACAACCTCCATCCTTGCACAGTTTGTTATTCTTCTAGGTAACATAGTAACAAATCCAAATTGCTGCTCTCTTTGTAGGCAAGCAAGGCTTTGTTGCAACTGCAATTCTTACTTCTTCTTGAAATGTAGGGACGACAGTACATTCCATCACATCCATCTAGTGTACACAGGTAGGTCCATTGTGGCGGGCAGGCGAGCGGGCGGGCTGCTTTATTGGCTGTTTGCTGTTCCCCTACTCCACTCCACTATTTGACTGTTGTGCTGCAATCAATCAATCAATCAATCAATCAATCAATCAATCAATCAATCAATCAATCAGTGGCTGGCTCAGGTGCAGCTCTTTAACTTACCTAAAAGGGAGGGCGGAGAGAAGACAAGGAAGGTGAATGAGGTGTTCCAATGTGAAATGCCGGAAACACAGAAACACAGACGACACACAACAAGAGGTGGCAATCTATTCATTAATTGCATTTAATCAATGAGCTCATTATCACTCATGCATTGTCCAACAGGTGTTGAAATAATGGGATTAAAAGGGGAGATCCCTTCAGAAAGACAGAAACAATAGCAAAGACAAAAAACACTTTTGGAATCTGCTTTTAGTCAACACATAAGGAAAGGGTGCACCGGTCCTGGAAATACTGCAATACCAGGTCAATGCGTGGAGTGGACAGAGCAAGCTCTATTTCCATCTCCCTGTTCTAAAAATCCATTTAATATATGGTCCCCAGATAGGGGACGTATCAGAT
This sequence comes from Rhinoderma darwinii, assembly GCF_050947455.1. NCBI lineage: Eukaryota > Metazoa > Chordata > Amphibia > Anura > Rhinodermatidae > Rhinoderma > Rhinoderma darwinii. The sequence goes on from NW_027461773.1 coordinate 540,747, forward strand.
ATTAAACTGATAAGAACAGATACTACACTTGATCTTAGCCAAAAGGCCGAGAAGCGATAACCCGAACGGGCCGCGCGTTGCCCGAGCCTGCCCGATACTGCTGTTCAGCCCTTGCAGCGATTCAGCCTACTTCTAGGCAATTCCATGGGGCCCTGCAGGCTCACACACTCACAGCTACACGGGAGGTGAATAAAGGCCGGAGAGGAAGCCAGACAGGATTTGCTTCTTTTGCTTGCACCACAATGCAGTGCTGAAAGAGGAGGAATCTACATAAAAACGCCTTCCTGGCAACGCCCAAATGCCCTGCTGCCATGCAGATAAACACTGGCAGCGGCAGCAAGTGCATGCCCACAGCCACCCCTTGTTCCTTCACACCTTGTATCAGCTGTAATCCAGTCCAGTCCAGTGCTGCCTGCTGAGCAGCACTGACCAACACTGCCTGGGCCCAGGCTTTTATCTCTGAGGCCCCATTATGATGTCAGAAAGCTGGCTCTGGAATCCTGAGGGCTCCACTATGACACGTGCAAAGTTCCGTCTGAACTTTATATAAGACGGTGAGGCTCAGTCAGTCACTCAGTGTTGCCTGAGAGGGCAACACTGCAACAGCCGGCCGCCAGGCTGTCTTTTTTTTGCACAGCTAGTTGCCTCCAGGAGGCCACAAGAGGGAGACAAGGGACTGCAAAATGGAAAATAGGCATCCACCAACTTTACAGACAACTTCTCCTTGCTCCTACAACCTCCATCCTTGCACAGTTTGTTATTCTTCTAGGTAACATAGTAACAAATCCAAATTGCTGCTCTCTTTGTAGGCAAGCAAGGCTTTGTTGCAACTGCAATTCTTACTTCTTCTTGAAATGTAGGGACGACAGTACATTCCATCACATCCATCTAGTGTACACAGGTAGGTCCATTGTGGCGGGCAGGCGAGCGGGCGGGCTGCTTTATTGGCTGTTTGCTGTTCCCCTACTCCACTCCACTATTTGACTGTTGTGCTGCATCAATCAATCAATCAATCAATCAATCAATCAATCAATCAATCAATCAATCAGTGGCTGGCTCAGGTGCAGCTCTTTAACTTACCTAAAAGGGAGGGCGGAGAGAAGACAAGGAAGGTGAATGAGGTGTTCCAATGTGAAATGCCGGAAACACAGAAACACAGACGACACACAACAAGAGGTGGCAATCTATTCATTAATTGCATTTAATCAATGAGCTCATTATCACTCATGCATTGTCCAACAGGTGTTGAAATAATGGGATTAAAAGGGGAGATCCCTTCAGAAAGACAGAAACAATAGCAAAGACAAAAAACACTTTTGGAATCTGCTTTTAGTCAACACATAAGGAAAGGGTGCACCGGTCCTGGAAATACTGCAATACCAGGTCAATGCGTGGAGTGGACAGAGCAAGCTCTATTTCCATCTCCCTGTTCTAAAAATCCATTTAATATATGGTCCCCAGATAGGGGACGTATCAGATATTAAACTGATAAGAACAGATACTACACTTGATCTTAGCCAAAAGGCCGAGAAGCGATAACCCGAACGGGCCGCGCGTTGCCCGAGCCTGCCCGATACTGCTGTTCAGCCCTTGCAGCGATTCAGCCTACTTCTAGGCAATTCCATGGGGCCCTGCAGGCTCACACACTCACAGCTACACGGGAGGTGAATAAAGGCCGGAGAGGAAGCCAGACAGGATTTGCTTCTTTTGCTTGCACCACAATGCAGTGCTGAAAGAGGAGGAATCTACATAAAAACGCCTTCCTGGCAACGCCCAAATGCCCTGCTGCCATGCAGATAAACACTGGCAGCGGCAGCAAGTGCATGCCCACAGCCACCCCTTGTTCCTTCACACCTTGTATCAGCTGTAATCCAGTCCAGTCCAGTGCTGCCTGCTGAGCAGCACTGACCAACACTGCCTGGGCCCAGGCTTTTATCTCTGAGGCCCCATTATGATGTCAGAAAGCTGGCTCTGGAATCCTGAGGGCTCCACTATGACACGTGCAAAGTTCCGTCTGAACTTTATATAAGACGGTGAGGCTCAGTCAGTCACTCAGTGTTGCCTGAGAGGGCAACACTGCAACAGCCGGCCGCCAGGCTGTCTTTTTTTTGCACAGCTAGTTGCCTCCAGGAGGCCACAAGAGGGAGACAAGGGACTGCAAAATGGAAAATAGGCATCCACCAACTTTACAGACAACTTCTCCTTGCTCCTACAACCTCCATCCTTGCACAGTTTGTTATTCTTCTAGGTAACATAGTAACAAATCCAAATTGCTGCTCTCTTTGTAGGCAAGCAAGGCTTTGTTGCAACTGCAATTCTTACTTCTTCTTGAAATGTAGGGACGACAGTACATTCCATCACATCCATCTAGTGTACACAGGTAGGTCCATTGTGGCGGGCAGGCGAGCGGGCAGGCTGCTTTATTGGCTGTTTGCTGTTCCCCTACTCCACTCCACTATTTGACTGTTGTGCTGCATCAATCAATCAATCAATCAATCAATCAATCAATCAATCAATCAATCAATCAATCAATCAGTGGCTGGCTCAGGTGCAGCTCTTTAACTTACCTAAAAGGGAGGGCGGAGAGAAGACAAGGAAGGTGAATGAGGTGTTCCAATGTGAAATGCCGGAAACACAGAAACACAGACGACACACAACAAGAGGTGGCAATCTATTCATTAATTGCATTTAATCAATGAGCTCATTATCACTCATGCATTGTCCAACAGGTGTTGAAATAATGGGATTAAAAGGGGAGATCCCTTCAGAAAGACAGAAACAATAGCAAAGACAAAAAACACTTTTGGAATCTGCTTTTAGTCAACACATAAGGAAAGGGTGCACCGGTCCTGGAAATACTGCAATACCAGGTCAATGCGTGGAGTGGACAGAGCAAGCTCTATTTCCATCTCCCTGTTCTAAAAATCCATTTAATATATGGTCCCCAGATAGGGGACGTATCAGATATTAAACTGATAAGAACAGATACTACACTTGATCTTAGCCAAAAGGCCGAGAAGCGATAACCCGAACGGGCCGCGCGTTGCCCGAGCCTGCCCGATACTGCTGTTCAGCCCTTGCAGCGATTCAGCCTACTTCTAGGCAATTCCATGGGGCCCTGCAGGCTCACACACTCACAGCTACACGGGAGGTGAATAAAGGCCGGAGAGGAAGCCAGACAGGATTTGCTTCTTTTGCTTGCACCACAATGCAGTGCTGAAAGAGGAGGAATCTACATAAAAACGCCTTCCTGGCAACGCCCAAATGCCCTGCTGCCATGCAGATAAACACTGGCAGCGGCAGCAAGTGCATGCCCACAGCCACCCCTTGTTCCTTCACACCTTGTATCAGCTGTAATCCAGTCCAGTCCAGTGCTGCCTGCTGAGCAGCACTGACCAACACTGCCTGGGCCCAGGCTTTTATCTCTGAGGCCCCATTATGATGTCAGAAAGCTGGCTCTGGAATCCTGAGGGCTCCACTATGACACGTGCAAAGTTCCGTCTGAACTTTATATAAGACGGTGAGGCTCAGTCAGTCACTCAGTGTTGCCTGAGAGGGCAACACTGCAACAGCCGGCCGCCAGGCTGTCTTTTTTTTGCACAGCTAGTTGCCTCCAGGAGGCCACAAGAGGGAGACAAGGGACTGCAAAATGGAAAATAGGCATCCACCAACTTTACAGACAACTTCTCCTTGCTCCTACAACCTCCATCCTTGCACAGTTTGTTATTCTTCTAGGTAACATAGTAACAAATCCAAATTGCTGCTCTCTTTGTAGGCAAGCAAGGCTTTGTTGCAACTGCAATTCTTACTTCTTCTTGAAATGTAGGGACGACAGTACATTCCATCACATCCATCTAGTGTACACAGGTAGGTCCATTGTGGCGGGCAGGCGAGCGGGCGGGCTGCTTTATTGGCTGTTTGCTGTTCCCCTACTCCACTCCACTATTTGACTGTTGTGCTGCATCAATCAATCAATCAATCAATCAATCAATCAATCAATCAATCAATCAATCAGTGGCTGGCTCAGGTGCAGCTCTTTAACTTACCTAAAAGGGAGGGCGGAGAGAAGACAAGGAAGGTGAATGAGGTGTTCCAATGTGAAATGCCGGAAACACAGAAACACAGACGACACACAACAAGAGGTGGCAATCTATTCATTAATTGCATTTAATCAATGAGCTCATTATCACTCATGCATTGTCCAACAGGTGTTGAAATAATGGGATTAAAAGGGGAGATCCCTTCAGAAAGACAGAAACAATAGCAAAGACAAAAAACACTTTTGGAATCTGCTTTTAGTCAACACATAAGGAAAGGGTGCACCGGTCCTGGAAATACTGCAATACCAGGTCAATGCGTGGAGTGGACAGAGCAAGCTCTATTTCCATCTCCCTGTTCTAAAAATCCATTTAATATATGGTCCCCAGATAGGGGACGTATCAGATATTAAACTGATAAGAACAGATACTACACTTGATCTTAGCCAAAAGGCCGAGAAGCGATAACCCGAACGGGCCGCGCGTTGCCCGAGCCTGCCCGATACTGCTGTTCAGCCCTTGCAGCGATTCAGCCTACTTCTAGGCAATTCCATGGGGCCCTGCAGGCTCACACACTCACAGCTACACGGGAGGTGAATAAAGGCCGGAGAGGAAGCCAGACAGGATTTGCTTCTTTTGCTTGCACCACAATGCAGTGCTGAAAGAGGAGGAATCTACATAAAAACGCCTTCCTGGCAACGCCCAAATGCCCTGCTGCCATGCAGATAAACACTGGCAGCGGCAGCAAGTGCATGCCCACAGCCACCCCTTGTTCCTTCACACCTTGTATCAGCTGTAATCCAGTCCAGTCCAGTGCTGCCTGCTGAGCAGCACTGACCAACACTGCCTGGGCCCAGGCTTTTATCTCTGAGGCCCCATTATGATGTCAGAAAGCTGGCTCTGGAATCCTGAGGGCTCCACTATGACACGTGCAAAGTTCCGTCTGAACTTTATATAAGACGGTGAGGCTCAGTCAGTCACTCAGTGTTGCCTGAGAGGGCAACACTGCAACAGCCGGCCGCCAGGCTGTCTTTTTTTTGCACAGCTAGTTGCCTCCAGGAGGCCACAAGAGGGAGACAAGGGACTGCAAAATGGAAAATAGGCATCCACCAACTTTACAGACAACTTCTCCTTGCTCCTACAACCTCCATCCTTGCACAGTTTGTTATTCTTCTAGGTAACATAGTAACAAATCCAAATTGCTGCTCTCTTTGTAGGCAAGCAAGGCTTTGTTGCAACTGCAATTCTTACTTCTTCTTGAAATGTAGGGACGACAGTACATTCCATCACATCCATCTAGTGTACACAGGTAGGTCCATTGTGGCGGGCAGGCGAGCGGGCGGGCTGCTTTATTGGCTGTTTGCTGTTCCCCTACTCCACTCCACTATTTGACTGTTGTGCTGCATCAATCAATCAATCAATCAATCAATCAATCAATCAATCAATCAATCAATCAGTGGCTGGCTCAGGTGCAGCTCTTTAACTTACCTAAAAGGGAGGGCGGAGAGAAGACAAGGAAGGTGAATGAGGTGTTCCAATGTGAAATGCCGGAAACACAGAAACACAGACGACACACAACAAGAGGTGGCAATCTATTCATTAATTGCATTTAATCAATGAGCTCATTATCACTCATGCATTGTCCAACAGGTGTTGAAATAATGGGATTAAAAGGGGAGATCCCTTCAGAAAGACAGAAACAATAGCAAAGACAAAAAACACTTTTGGAATCTGCTTTTAGTCAACACATAAGGAAAGGGTGCACCGGTCCTGGAAATACTGCAATACCAGGTCAATGCGTGGAGTGGACAGAGCAAGCTCTATTTCCATCTCATTTAATATATGGTCCCCAGATAGGGGACGTATCAGATATTAAACTGATAAGAACAGATACTACACTTGATCTTAGCCAAAAGGCCGAGAAGCGATAACCCGAACGGGCCGCGCGTTGCCCGAGCCTGCCCGATACTGCTGTTCAGCCCTTGCAGCGATTCAGCCTACTTCTAGGCAATTCCATGGGGCCCTGCAGGCTCACACACTCACAGCTACACGGGAGGTGAATAAAGGCCGGAGAGGAAGCCAGACAGGATTTGCTTCTTTTGCTTGCACCACAATGCAGTGCTGAAAGAGGAGGAATCTACATAAAAACGCCTTCCTGGCAACGCCCAAATGCCCTGCTGCCATGCAGATAAACACTGGCAGCGGCAGCAAGTGCATGCCCACAGCCACCCCTTGTTCCTTCACACCTTGTATCAGCTGTAATCCAGTCCAGTCCAGTGCTGCCTGCTGAGCAGCACTGACCAACACTGCCTGGGCCCAGGCTTTTATCTCTGAGGCCCCATTATGATGTCAGAAAGCTGGCTCTGGAATCCTGAGGGCTCCACTATGACACGTGCAAAGTTCCGTCTGAACTTTATATAAGACGGTGAGGCTCAGTCAGTCACTCAGTGTTGCCTGAGAGGGCAACACTGCAACAGCCGGCCGCCAGGCTGTCTTTTTTTTGCACAGCTAGTTGCCTCCAGGAGGCCACAAGAGGGAGACAAGGGACTGCAAAATGGAAAATAGGCATCCACCAACTTTACAGACAACTTCTCCTTGCTCCTACAACCTCCATCCTTGCACAGTTTGTTATTCTTCTAGGTAACATAGTAACAAATCCAAATTGCTGCTCTCTTTGTAGGCAAGCAAGGCTTTGTTGCAACTGCAATTCTTACTTCTTCTTGAAATGTAGGGACGACAGTACATTCCATCACATCCATCTAGTGTACACAGGTAGGTCCATTGTGGCGGGCAGGCGAGCGGGCGGGCTGCTTTATTGGCTGTTTGCTGTTCCCCTACTCCACTCCACTATTTGACTGTTGTGCTGCATCAATCAATCAATCAATCAATCAATCAATCAATCAATCAATCAATCAGTGGCTGGCTCAGGTGCAGCTCTTTAACTTACCTAAAAGGGAGGGCGGAGAGAAGACAAGGAAGGTGAATGAGGTGTTCCAATGTGAAATGCCGGAAACACAGAAACACAGACGACACACAACAAGAGGTGGCAATCTATTCATTAATTGCATTTAATCAATGAGCTCATTATCACTCATGCATTGTCCAACAGGTGTTGAAATAATGGGATTAAAAGGGGAGATCCCTTCAGAAAGACAGAAACAATAGCAAAGACAAAAAACACTTTTGGAATCTGCTTTTAGTCAACACATAAGTAAAGGGTGCACCGGTCCTGGAAATACTGCAATACCAGGTCAATGCGTGGAGTGGACAGAGCAAGCTCTATTTCCATCTCCCTGTTCTAAAAATCCATTTAATATATGGTCCCCAGATAGGGGACGTATCAGATATTAAACTGATAAGAACAGATACTACACTTGATCTTAGCCAAAAGGCCGAGAAGCGATAACCCGAACGGGCCGCGCGTTGCCCGAGCCTGCCCGATACTGCTGTTCAGCCCTTGCAGCGATTCAGCCTACTTCTAGGCAATTCCATGGGGCCCTGCAGGCTCACACACTCACAGCTACACGGGAGGTGAATAAAGGCCGGAGAGGAAGCCAGACAGGATTTGCTTCTTTTGCTTGCACCACAATGCAGTGCTGAAAGAGGAGGAATCTACATAAAAACGCCTTCCTGGCAACGCCCAAATGCCCTGCTGCCATGCAGATAAACACTGGCAGCGGCAGCAAGTGCATGCCCACAGCCACCCCTTGTTCCTTCACACCTTGTATCAGCTGTAATCCAGTCCAGTCCAGTGCTGCCTGCTGAGCAGCACTGACCAACACTGCCTGGGCCCAGGCTTTTATCTCTGAGGCCCCATTATGATGTCAGAAAGCTGGCTCTGGAATCCTGAGGGCTCCACTATGACACGTGCAAAGTTCCGTCTGAACTTTATATAAGACGGTGAGGCTCAGTCAGTCACTCAGTGTTGCCTGAGAGGGCAACACTGCAACAGCCGGCCGCCAGGCTGTCTTTTTTTTGCACAGCTAGTTGCCTCCAGGAGGCCACAAGAGGGAGACAAGGGACTGCAAAATGGAAAATAGGCATCCACCAACTTTACAGACAACTTCTCCTTGCTCCTACAACCTCCATCCTTGCACAGTTTGTTATTCTTCTAGGTAACATAGTAACAAATCCAAATTGCTGCTCTCTTTGTAGGCAAGCAAGGCTTTGTTGCAACTGCAATTCTTACTTCTTCTTGAAATGTAGGGACGACAGTACATTCCATCACATACATCTAGTGTACACAGGTAGGTCCATTGTGGCGGGCAGGCGAGCGGGCGGGCTGCTTTATTGGCTGTTTGCTGTTCCCCTACTCCACTCCACTATTTGACTGTTGTGCTGCATCAATCAATCAATCAATCAATCAATCAATCAATCAATCAATCAATCAATCAGTGGCTGGCTCAGGTGCAGCTCTTTAACTTACCTAAAAGGGAGGGCGGAGAGAAGACAAGGAAGGTGAATGAGGTGTTCCAATGTGAAATGCCGGAAACACAGAAACACAGACGACACACAACAAGAGGTGGCAATCTATTCATTAATTGCATTTAATCAATGAGCTCATTATCACTCATGCATTGTCCAACAGGTGTTGAAATAATGGGATTAAAAGGGGAGATCCCTTCAGAAAGACAGAAACAATAGCAAAGACAAAAAACACTTTTGGAATCTGCTTTTAGTCAACACATAAGGAAAGGGTGCACCGGTCCTGGAAATACTGCAATACCAGGTCAATGCGTGGAGTGGACAGAGCAAGCTCTATTTCCATCTCCCTGTTCTAAAAATCCATTTAATATATGGTCCCCAGATAGGGGACGTATCAGATATTAAACTGATAAGAACAGATACTACACTTGATCTTAGCCAAAAGGCCGAGAAGCGATAACCCGAACGGGCCGCGCGTTGCCCGAGCCTGCCCGATACTGCTGTTCAGCCCTTGCAGCGATTCAGCCTACTTCTAGGCAATTCCATGGGGCCCTGCAGGCTCACACACTCACAGCTACACGGGAGGTGAATAAAGGCCGGAGAGGAAGCCAGACAGGATTTGCTTCTTTTGCTTGCACCACAATGCAGTGCTGAAAGAGGAGGAATCTACATAAAAACGCCTTCCTGGCAACGCCCAAATGCCCTGCTGCCATGCAGATAAACACTGGCAGCGGCAGCAAGTGCATGCCCACAGCCACCCCTTGTTCCTTCACACCTTGTATCAGCTGTAATCCAGTCCAGTCCAGTGCTGCCTGCTGAGCAGCACTGACCAACACTGCCTGGGCCCAGGCTTTTATCTCTGAGGCCCCATTATGATGTCAGAAAGCTGGCTCTGGAATCCTGAGGGCTCCACTATGACACGTGCAAAGTTCCGTCTGAACTTTATATAAGACGGTGAGGCTCAGTCAGTCACTCAGTGTTGCCTGAGAGGGCAACACTGCAACAGCCGGCCGCCAGGCTGTCTTTTTTTTGCACAGCTAGTTGCCTCCAGGAGGCCACAAGAGGGAGACAAGGGACTGCAAAATGGAAAATAGGCATCCACCAACTTTACAGACAACTTCTCCTTGCTCCTACAACCTCCATCCTTGCACAGTTTGTTATTCTTCTAGGTAACATAGTAACAATTCCAAATTGCTGCTCTCTTTGTAGGCAAGCAAGGCTTTGTTGCAACTGCAATTCTTACTTCTTCTTGAAATGTAGGGACGACAGTACATTCCATCACATCCATCTAGTGTACACAGGTAGGTCCATTGTGGCGGGCAGGCGAGCGGGCGGGCTGCTTTATTGGCTGTTTGCTGTTCCCCTACTCCACTCCACTATTTGACTGTTGTGCTGCATCAATCAATCAATCAATCAATCAATCAATCAATCAATCAATCAATCAATCAATCAATCAATCAGTGGCTGGCTCAGGTGCAGCTCTTTAACTTACCTAAAAGGGAGGGCGGAGAGAAGACAAGGAAGGTGAATGAGGTGTTCCAATGTGAAATGCCGGAAACACAGAAACACAGACGACACACAACAAGAGGTGGCAATCTATTCATTAATTGCATTTAATCAATGAGCTCATTATCACTCATGCATTGTCCAACAGGTGTTGAAATAATGGGATTAAAAGGGGAGATCCCTTCAGAAAGACAGAAACAATAGCAAAGACAAAAAACACTTTTGGAATCTGCTTTTAGTCAACACATAAGGAAAGGGTGCACCGGTCCTGGAAATACTGCAATACCAGGTCAATGCGTGGAGTGGACAGAGCAAGCTCTATTTCCATCTCCCTGTTCTAAAAATCCATTTAATATATGGTCCCCAGATAGGGGACGTATCAGATATTAAACTGATAAGAACAGATACTACACTTGATCTTAGCCAAAAGGCCGAGAAGCGATAACCCGAACGGGCCGCGCGTTGCCCGAGCCTGCCCGATACTGCTGTTCAGCCCTTGCAGCGATTCAGCCTACTTCTAGGCAATTCCATGGGGCCCTGCAGGCTCACACACTCACAGCTACACGGGAGGTGAATAAAGGCCGGAGAGGAAGCCAGACAGGATTTGCTTCTTTTGCTTGCACCACAATGCAGTGCTGAAAGAGGAGGAATCTACATAAAAACGCCTTCCTGGCAACGCCCAAATGCCCTGCTGCCATGCAGATAAACACTGGCAGCGGCAGCAAGTGCATGCCCACAGCCACCCCTTGTTCCTTCACACCTTGTATCAGCTGTAATCCAGTCCAGTCCAGTGCTGCCTGCTGAGCAGCACTGACCAACACTGCCTGGGCCCAGGCTTTTATCTCTGAGGCCCCATTATGATGTCAGAAAGCTGGCTCTGGAATCCTGAGGGCTCCACTATGACACGTGCAAAGTTCCGTCTGAACTTTATATAAGACGGTGAGGCTCAGTCAGTCACTCAGTGTTGCCTGAGAGGGCAACACTGCAACAGCCGGCCGCCAGGCTGTCTTTTTTTTGCACAGCTAGTTGCCTCCAGGAGGCCACAAGAGGGAGACAAGGGACTGCAAAATGGAAAATAGGCATCCACCAACTTTACAGACAACTTCCCCTTGCTCCTACAACCTCCATCCTTGCACAGTTTGTTATTCTTCTAGGTAACATAGTAACAAATCCAAATTGCTGCTCTCTTTGTAGGCAAGCAAGGCTTTGTTGCAACTGCAATTCTTACTTCTTCTTGAAATGTAGGGACGACAGTACATTCCATCACATCCATCTAGTGTACACAGGTAGGTCCATTGTGGCGGGCAGGCGAGCGGGCGGGCTGCTTTATTGGCTGTTTGCTGTTCCCCTACTCCACTCCACTATTTGACTGTTGTGCTGCATCAATCAATCAATCAATCAATCAATCAATCAATCAATCAATCAATCAGTGGCTGGCTCAGGTGCAGCTCTTTAACTTACCTAAAAGGGAGGGCGGAGAGAAGACAAGGAAGGTGAATGAGGTGTTCCAATGTGAAATGCCGGAAACACAGAAACACAGACGACACACAACAAGAGGTGGCAATCTAGTCATTAATTGCATTTAATCAATGAGCTCATTATCACTCATGCATTGTCCAACAGGTGTTGAAATAATGGGATTAAAAGGGGAGATCCCTTCAGAAAGACAGAAACAATAGCAAAGACAAAAAACACTTTTGGAATCTGCTTTTAGTCAACACATAAGGAAAGGGTGCACCGGTCCTGGAAATACTGCAATACCAGGTCAATGCGTGGAGTGGACAGAGCAAGCTCTATTTCCATCTCCCTGTTCTAAAAATCCATTTAATATATGGTCCCCAGATAGGGGACGTATCAGATATTAAACTGATAAGAACAGATACTACACTTGATCTTAGCCAAAAGGCCGAGAAGCGATAACCCGAACGGGCCGCGCGTTGCCCGAGCCTGCCCGATACTGCTGTTCAGCCCTTGCAGCGATTCAGCCTACTTCTAGGCAATTCCATGGGGCCCTGCAGGCTCACACACTCACAGCTACACGGGAGGTGAATAAAGGCCGGAGAGGAAGCCAGACAGGATTTGCTTCTTTTTGCTTGCACCACAATGCAGTGCTGAAAGAGGAGGAATCTACATAAAAACGCCTTCCTGGCAACGCCCAAATGCCCTGCTGCCATGCAGATAAACACTGGCAGCGGCAGCAAGTGCATGCCCACAGCCAGCCCTTGTTCCTTCACACCTTGTATCAGCTGTAATCCAGTCCAGTCCAGTGCTGCCTGCTGAGCAGCACTGACCAACACTGCCTGGGCCCAGGCTTTTATCTCTGAGGCCCCATTATGATGTCAGAAAGCTGGCTCTGGAATCCTGAGGGCTCCACTATGACACGTGCAAAGTTCCGTCTGAACTTTATATAAGACGGTGAGGCTCAGTCAGTCACTCAGTGTTGCCTGAGAGGGCAACACTGCAACAGCCGGCCGCCAGGCTGTCTTTTTTTTGCACAGCTAGTTGCCTCCAGGAGGCCACAAGAGGGAGACAAGGGACTGCAAAATGGAAAATAGGCATCCACCAACTTTACAGACAACTTCTCCTTGCTCCTACAACCTCCATCCTTGCACAGTTTGTTATTCTTCTAGGTAACATAGTAACAAATCCAAATTGCTGCTCTCTTTGTAGGCAAGCAAGGCTTTGTTGCAACTGCAATTCTTACTTCTTCTTGAAATGTAGGGACGACAGTACATTCCATCACATCCATCTAGTGTACACAGGTAGGTCCATTGTGGCGGGCAGGCGAGCGGGCGGGCTGCTTTATTGGCTGTTTGCTGTTCCCCTACTCCACTCCACTATTTGACTGTTGTGCTGCATCAATCAATCAATCAATCAATCAATCAATCAATCAATCAATCAATCAGTGGCTGGCTCAGGTGCAGCTCTTTAACTTACCTAAAAGGGAGGGCGGAGAGAAGACAAGGAAGGTGAATGAGGTGTTCCAATGTGAAATGCCGGAAACACAGAAACACAGACGACACACAACAAGAGGTGGCAATCTATTCATTAATTGCATTTAATCAATGAGCTCATTATCACTCATGCATTGTCCAACAGGTGTTGAAATAATGGGATTAAAAGGGGAGATCCCTTCAGAAAGACAGAAACAATAGCAAAGACAAAAAACACTTTTGGAATCTGCTTTTAGTCAACACATAAGGAAAGGGTGCACCGGTCCTGGAAATACTGCAATACCAGGTCAATGCGTGGAGTGGACAGAGCAAGCTCTATTTCCATCTCCCTGTTCTAAAAATCCATTTAATATATGGTCCCCAGATAGGGGACGTATCAGATATTAAACTGATAAGAACAGATACTACACTTGATCTTAGCCAAAAGGCCGAGAAGCGATAACCCGAACGGGCCGCGCGTTGCCCGAGCCTGCCCGATACTGCTGTTCAGCCCTTGCAGCGATTCAGCCTACTTCTAGGCAATTCCATGGGGCCCTGCAGGCTCACACACTCACAGCTACACGGGAGGTGAATAAAGGCCGGAGAGGAAGCCAGACAGGATTTGCTTCTTTTGCTTGCACCACAATGCAGTGCTGAAAGAGGAGGAATCTACATAAAAACGCCTTCCTGGCAACGCCCAAATGCCCTGCTGCCATGCAGATAAACACTGGCAGCGGCAGCAAGTGCATGCCCACAGCCACCCCTTGTTCCTTCACACCTTGTATCAGCTGTAATCCAGTCCAGTCCAGTGCTGCCTGCTGAGCAGCACTGACCAACACTGCCTGGGCCCAGGCTTTTATCTCTGAGGCCCCATTATGATGTCAGAAAGCTGGCTCTGGAATCCTGAGGGCTCCACTATGACACGTGCAAAGTTCCGTCTGAACTTTATATAAGACGGTGAGGCTCAGTCAGTCACTCAGTGTTGCCTGAGAGGGCAACACTGCAACAGCCGGCCGCCAGGCTGTCTTTTTTTTGCACAGCTAGTTGCCTCCAGGAGGCCACAAGAGGGAGACAAGGGACTGCAAAATGGAAAATAGGCATCCACCAACTTTACAGACAACTTCTCCTTGCTCCTACAACCTCCATCCTTGCACAGTTTGTTATTCTTCTAGGTAACATAGTAACAAATCCAAATTGCTGCTCTCTTTGTAGGCAAGCAAGGCTTTGTTGCAACTGCAATTCTTACTTCTTCTTGAAATGTAGGGACGACAGTACATTCCATCACATCCATCTAGTGTACACAGGTAGGTCCATTGTGGCGGGCAGGCGAGCGGGCGGGCTGCTTTATTGGCTGTTTGCTGTTCCCCTACTCCACTCCACTATTTGACTGTTGTGCTGCATCAATCAATCAATCAATCAATCAATCAATCAATCAATCAATCAATCAATCAATCAATCAATCAATCAATCAGTGGCTGGCTCAGGTGCAGCTCTTTAACTTACCTAAAAGGGAGGGCGGAGAGAAGACAAGGAAGGTGAATGAGGTGTTCCAATGTGAAATGCCGGAAACACAGAAACACAGACGACACACAACAAGAGGTGGCAATCTATTCATTAATTGCATTTAATCAATGAGCTCATTATCACTCATGCATTGTCCAACAGGTGTTGAAATAATGGGATTAAAAGGGGAGATCCCTTCAGAAAGACAGAAACAATAGCAAAGACAAAAAACACTTTTGGAATCTGCTTTTAGTCAACACATAAGGAAAGGGTGCACCGGTCCTGGAAATACTGCAATACCAGGTCAATGCGTGGAGTGAACAGAGCAAGCTCTATTTCCATCTCCCTGTTCTAAAAATCCATTTAATATATGGTCCCCAGATAGGGGACGTATCAGATATTAAACTGATAAGAACAGATACTACACTTGATCTTAGCCAAAAGGCCGAGAAGCGATAACCCGAACGGGCCGCGCGTTGCCCGAGCCTGTCCGATACTGCTGTTCAGCCCTTGCAGCGATTCAGCCTACTTCTAGGCAATTCCATGGGGCCCTGCAGGCTCACACACTCACAGCTACACGGGAGGTGAATAAAGGCCGGAGAGGAAGCCAGACAGGATTTGCTTCTTTTGCTTGCACCACAATGCAGTGCTGAAAGAGGAGGAATCTACATAAAAACGCCTTCCTGGCAACGCCCAAATGCCCTGCTGCCATGCAGATAAACACTGGCAGCGGCAGCAAGTGCATGCCCACAGCCACCCTTTGTTCCTTCACACCTTGTATCAGCTGTAATCCAGTCCAGTCCAGTGCTGCCTGCTGAGCAGCACTGACCAACACTGCCTGGGCCCAGGCTTTTATCTCTGAGGCCCCATTATGATGTCAGAAAGCTGGCTCTGGAATCCTGAGGGCTCCACTATGACACGTGCAAAGTTCCGTCTGAACTTTATATAAGACGGTGAGGCTCAGTCAGTCACTCAGTGTTGCCTGAGAGGGCAACACTGCAACAGCCGGCCGCCAGGCTGTCTTTTTTTTGCACAGCTAGTTGCCTCCAGGAGGCCACAAGAGGGAGACAAGGGACTGCAAAATGGAAAATAGGCATCCACCAACTTTACAGACAACTTCTCCTTGCTCCTACAACCTCCATCCTTGCACAGTTTGTTATTCTTCTAGGTAACATAGTAACAAATCCAAATTGCTGCTCTCTTTGTAGGCAAGCAAGGCTTTGTTGCAACTGCAATTCTTACTTCTTCTTGAAATGTAGGGACGACAGTACATTCCATCACATCCATCTAGTGTACACAGGTAGGTCCATTGTGGCGGGCAGGCGAGCGGGCGGGCTGCTTTATTGGCTGTTTGCTGTTCCCCTACTCCACTCCACTATTTGACTGTTGTGCTGCATCAATCAATCAATCAATCAATCAATCAATCAATCAATCAATCAATCAATCAGTGGCTGGCTCAGGTGCAGCTCTTTAACTTACCTAAAAGGGAGGGCGGAGAGAAGACAAGGAAGGTGAATGAGGTGTTCCAATGTGAAATGCCGGAAACACAGAAACACAGACGACACACAACAAGAGGTGGCAATCTATTCATTAATTGCATTTAATCAATGAGCTCATTATCACTCATGCATTGTCCAACAGGTGTTGAAATAATGGGATTAAAAGGGGAGATCCCTTCAGAAAGACAGAAACAATAGCAAAGACAAAAAACACTTTTGGAATCTGCTTTTAGTCAACACATAAGGAAAGGGTGCACCGGTCCTGGAAATACTGCAATACCAGGTCAATGCGTGGAGTGGACAGAGCAAGCTCTATTTCCATCTCCCTGTTCTAAAAATCCATTTAATATATGGTCCCCAGATAGGGGACGTATCAGATATTAAACTGATAAGAACAGATACTACACTTGATCTTAGCCAAAAGGCCGAGAAGCGATAACCCAAACGGGCCGCGCGTTGCCCGAGCCTGCCCGATACTGCTGTTCAGCCCTTGCAGCGATTCAGCCTACTTCTAGGCAATTCCATGGGGCCCTGCAGGCTCACACACTCACAGCTACACGGGAGGTGAATACAGGCCGGAGAGGAAGCCAGACAGGATTTGCTTCTTTTGCTTGCACCACAATGCAGTGCTGAAAGAGGAGGAATCTACATAAAAACGCCTTCCTGGCAACGCCCAAATGCCCTGCTGCCATGCAGATAAACACTGGCAGCGGCAGCAAGTGCATGCCCACAGCCACCCCTTGTTCCTTCACACCTTGTATCAGCTGTAATCCAGTCCAGTCCAGTGCTGCCTGCTGAGCAGCACTGACCAACACTGCCTGGGCCCAGGCTTTTATCTCTGAGGCCCCATTATGATGTCAGAAAGCTGGCTCTGGAATCCTGAGGGCTCCACTATGACACGTGCAAAGTTCCGTCTGAACTTTATATAAGACGGTGAGGCTCAGTCAGTCACTCAGTGTTGCCTGAGAGGGCAACACTGCAACAGCCGGCCGCCAGGCTGTCTTTTTTTTGCACAGCTAGTTGCCTCCAGGAGGCCACAAGAGGGAGACAAGGGACTGCAAAATGGAAAATAGGCATCCACCAACTTTACAGACAACTTCTCCTTGCTCCTACAACCTCCATCCTTGCACAGTTTGTTATTCTTCTAGGTAACA
Source organism: Rhinoderma darwinii (assembly GCF_050947455.1). NCBI lineage: Eukaryota > Metazoa > Chordata > Amphibia > Anura > Rhinodermatidae > Rhinoderma > Rhinoderma darwinii. The sequence continues at coordinate 557,804 of NW_027461773.1, forward strand.
TAGTAACAAATCCAAATTGCTGCTCTCTTTGTAGGCAAGCAAGGCTTTGTTGCAACTGCAATTCTTACTTCTTCTTGAAATGTAGGGACGACAGTACATTCCATCACATCCATCTAGTGTACACAGGTAGGTCCATTGTGGCGGGCAGGCGAGCGGGCGGGCTGCTTTATTGGCTGTTTGCTGTTCCCCTACTCCACTCCACTATTTGACTGTTGTGCTGCATCAATCAATCAATCAATCAATCAATCAATCAATCAATCAATCAATCAATCAGTGGCTGGCTCAGGTGCAGCTCTTTAACTTACCTAAAAGGGAGGGCGGAGAGAAGACAAGGAAGGTGAATGAGGTGTTCCAATGTGAAATGCCGGAAACACAGAAACACAGACGACACACAACAAGAGGTGGCAATCTATTCATTAATTGCATTTAATCAATGAGCTCATTATCACTCATGCATTGTCCAACAGGTGTTGAAATAATGGGATTAAAAGGGGAGATCCCTTCAGAAAGACAGAAACAATAGCAAAGACAAAAAACACTTTTGGAATCTGCTTTTAGTCAACACATAAGGAAAGGGTGCACCGGTCCTGGAAATACTGCAATACCAGGTCAATGCGTGGAGTGGACAGAGCAAGCTCTATTTCCATCTCCCTGTTCTAAAAATCCATTTAATATATGGTCCCCAGATAGGGGACGTATCAGATATTAAACTGATAAGAACATATACTACACTTGATCTTAGCCAAAAGGCCGAGAAGCGATAACCCGAACGGGCCGCGCGTTGCCCGAGCCTGCCCGATACTGCTGTTCAGCCCTTGCAGCGATTCAGCCTACTTCTAGGCAATTCCATGGGGCCCTGCAGGCTCACACACTCACAGCTACACGGGAGGTGAATAAAGGCCGGAGAGGAAGCCAGACAGGATTTGCTTCTTTTGCTTGCACCACAATGCAGTGCTGAAAGAGGAGGAATCTACATAAAAACGCCTTCCTGGCAACGCCCAAATGCCCTGCTGCCATGCAGATAAACACTGGCAGCGGCAGCAAGTGCATGCCCACAGCCACCCCTTGTTCCTTCACACCTTGTATCAGCTGTAATCCAGTCCAGTCCAGTGCTGCCTGCTGAGCAGCACTGACCAACACTGCCTGGGCCCAGGCTTTTATCTCTGAGGCCCCATTATGATGTCAGAAAGCTGGCTCTGGAATCCTGAGGGCTCCACTATGACACGTGCAAAGTTCCGTCTGAACTTTATATAAGACGGTGAGGCTCAGTCAGTCACTCAGTGTTGCCTGAGAGGGCAACACTGCAACAGCCGGCCGCCAGGCTGTCTTTTTTTTGCACAGCTAGTTGCCTCCAGGAGGCCACAAGAGGGAGACAAGGGACTGCAAAATGGAAAATAGGCATCCACCAACTTTACAGACAACTTCTCCTTGCTCCTACAACCTCCATCCTTGCACAGTTTGTTATTCTTCTAGGTAACATAGTAACAAATCCAAATTGCTGCTCTCTTTGTAGGCAAGCAAGGCTTTGTTGCAACTGCAATTCTTACTTCTTCTTGAAATGTAGGGACGACAGTACATTCCATCACATCCATCTAGTGTACACAGGTAGGTCCATTGTGGCGGGCAGGCGAGCGGGCGGGCTGCTTTATTGGCTGTTTGCTGTTCCCCTACTCCACTCCACTATTTGACTGTTGTGCTGCATCAATCAATCAATCAATCAATCAATCAATCAATCAGTGGCTGGCTCAGGTGCAGCTCTTTAACTTACCTAAAAGGGAGGGCGGAGAGAAGACAAGGAAGGTGAATGAGGTGTTCCAATGTGAAATGCCGGAAACACAGAAACACAGACGACACACAACAAGAGGTGGCAATCTATTCATTAATTGCATTTAATCAATGAGCTCATTATCACTCATGCATTGTCCAACAGGTGTTGAAATAATGGGATTAAAAGGGGAGATCCCTTCAGAAAGACAGAAACAATAGCAAAGACAAAAAACACTTTTGGAATCTGCTTTTAGTCAACACATAAGGAAAGGGTGCACCGGTCCTGGAAATACTGCAATACCAGGTCAATGCGTGGAGTGGACAGAGCAAGCTCTATTTCCATCTCCCTGTTCTAAAAATCCATTTAATATATGGTCCCCAGATAGGGGACGTATCAGATATTAAACTGATAAGAACAGATACTACACTTGATCTTAGCCAAAAGGCCGAGAAGCGATAACCCAAACGGGCCGCGCGTTGCCCGAGCCTGCCCGATACTGCTGTTCAGCCCTTGCAGCGATTCAGCCTACTTCTAGGCAATTCCATGGGGCCCTGCAGGCTCACACACTCACAGCTACACGGGAGGTGAATACAGGCCGGAGAGGAAGCCAGACAGGATTTGCTTCTTTTGCTTGCACCACAATGCAGTGCTGAAAGAGGAGGAATCTACATAAAAACGCCTTCCTGGCAACGCCCAAATGCCCTGCTGCCATGCAGATAAACACTGGCAGCGGCAGCAAGTGCATGCCCACAGCCACCCCTTGTTCCTTCACACCTTGTATCAGCTGTAATCCAGTCCAGTCCAGTGCTGCCTGCTGAGCAGCACTGACCAACACTGCCTGGGCCCAGGCTTTTATCTCTGAGGCCCCATTATGATGTCAGAAAGCTGGCTCTGGAATCCTGAGGGCTCCACTATGACACGTGCAAAGTTCCGTCTGAACTTTATATAAGACGGTGAGGCTCAGTCAGTCACTCAGTGTTGCCTGAGAGGGCAACACTGCAACAGCCGGCCGCCAGGCTGTCTTTTTTTTTGCACAGCTAGTTGCCTCCAGGAGGCCACAAGAGGGAGACAAGGGACTGCAAAATGGAAAATAGGCATCCACCAACTTTACAGACAACTTCTCCTTGCTCCTACAACCTCCATCCTTGCACAGTTTGTTATTCTTCTAGGTAACATAGTAACAAATCCAAATTGCTGCTCTCTTTGTAGGCAAGCAAGGCTTTGTTGCAACTGCAATTCTTACTTCTTCTTGAAATGTAGGGACGACAGTACATTCCATCACATCCATCTAGTGTACACAGGTAGGTCCATTGTGGCGGGCAGGCGAGCGGGCGGGCTGCTTTATTGGCTGTTTGCTGTTCCCCTACTCCACTCCACTATTTGACTGTTGTGCTGCATCAATCAATCAATCAATCAATCAATCAATCAATCAATCAATCAATCAATCAGTGGCTGGCTTCGGTGCAGCTCTTTAACTTACCTAAAAGGGAGGGCGGAGAGAAGACAAGGAAGGTGAATGAGGTGTTCCAATGTGAAATGCCGGAAACACAGAAACACAGACGACACACAACAAGAGGTGGCAATCTATTCATTAATTGCATTTAATCAATGAGCTCATTATCACTCATGCATTGTCCAACAGGTGTTGAAATAATGGGATTAAAAGGGGAGATCCCTTCAGAAAGACAGAAACAATAGCAAAGACAAAAAACACTTTTGGAATCTGCTTTTAGTCAACACATAAGGAAAGGGTGCACCGGTCCTGGAAATACTGCAATACCAGGTCAATGCGTGGAGTGGACAGAGCAAGCTCTATTTCCATCTCCCTGTTCTAAAAATCCATTTAATATATGGTCCCCAGATAGGGGACGTATCAGATATTAAACTGATAAGAACAGATACTACACTTGATCTTAGCCAAAAGGCCGAGAAGCGATAACCCGAACGGGCCGCGCGTTGCCCGAGCCTGCCCGATACTGCTGTTCAGCCCTTGCAGCGATTCAGCCTACTTCTAGGCAATTCCATGGGGCCCTGCAGGCTCACACACTCACAGCTACACGGGAGGTGAATAAAGGCCGGAGAGGAAGCCAGACAGGATTTGCTTCTTTTGCTTGCACCACAATGCAGTGCTGAAAGAGGAGGAATCTACATAAAAACGCCTTCCTGGCAACGCCCAAATGCCCTGCTGCCATGCAGATAAACACTGGCAGCGGCAGCAAGTGCATGCCCACAGCCACCCCTTGTTCCTTCACACCTTGTATCAGCTGTAATCCAGTCCAGTCCAGTGCTGCCTGCTGAGCAGCACTGACCAACACTGCCTGGGCCCAGGCTTTTATCTCTGAGGCCCCATTATGATGTCAGAAAGCTGGCTCTGGAATCCTGAGGGCTCCACTATGACACGTGCAAAGTTCCGTCTGAACTTTATATAAGACGGTGAGGCTCAGTCAGTCACTCAGTGTTGCCTGAGAGGGCAACACTGCAACAGCCGGCCGCCAGGCTGTCTTTTTTTTGCACAGCTAGTTGCCTCCAGGAGGCCACAAGAGGGAGACAAGGGACTGCAAAATGGAAAATAGGCATCCACCAACTTTACAGACAACTTCTCCTTGCTCCTACAACCTCCATCCTTGCACAGTTTGTTATTCTTCTAGGTAACATAGTAACAAATCCAAATTGCTGCTCTCTTTGTAGGCAAGCAAGGCTTTGTTGCAACTGCAATTCTTACTTCTTCTTGAAATGTAGGGACGACAGTACATTCCATCACATCCATCTAGTGTACACAGGTAGGTCCATTGTGGCGGGCAGGCGAGCGGGCGGGCTGCTTTATTGGCTGTTTGCTGTTCCCCTACTCCACTCCACTATTTGACTGTTGTGCTGCATCAATCAATCAATCAATCAATCAATCAATCAGTGGCTGGCTCAGGTGCAGCTCTTTAACTTACCTAAAAGGGAGGGCGGAGAGAAGACAAGGAAGGTGAATGAGGTGTTCCAATGTGAAATGCCGGAAACACAGAAACACAGACGACACACAACAAGAGGTGGCAATCTATTCATTAATTGCATTTAATCAATGAGCTCATTATCACTCATGCATTGTCCAACAGGTGTTGAAATAATGGGATTAAAAGGGGAGATCCCTTCAGAAAGACAGAAACAATAGCAAAGACAAAAAACACTTTTGGAATCTGCTTTTAGTCAACACATAAGGAAAGGGTGCACCGGTCCTGGAAATACTGCAATACCAGGTCAATGCGTGGAGTGGACAGAGCAAGCTCTATTTCCATCTCCCTGTTCTAAAAATCCATTTAATATATGGTCCCCAGATAGGGGACGTATCAGATATTAAACTGATAAGAACAGATACTACACTTGATCTTAGCCAAAAGGCCGAGAAGCGATAACCCGAACGGGCCGCGCGTTGCCCGAGCCTGCCCGATACTGCTGTTCAGCCCTTGCAGCGATTCAGCCTACTTCTAGGCAATTCCATGGGGCCCTGCAGGCTCACACACTCACAGCTACACGGGAGGTGAATAAAGGCCGGAGAGGAAGCCAGACAGGATTTGCTTCTTTTGCTTGCACCACAATGCAGTGCTGAAAGAGGAGGAATCTACATAAAAACGCCTTCCTGGCAACGCCCAAATGCCCTGCTGCCATGCAGATAAACACTGGCAGCGGCAGCAAGTGCATGCCCACAGCCACCCCTTGTTCCTTCACACCTTGTATCAGCTGTAATCCAGTCCAGTCCAGTGCTGCCTGCTGAGCAGCACTGACCAACACTGCCTGGGCCCAGGCTTTTATCTCTGAGGCCCCATTATGATGTCAGAAAGCTGGCTCTGGAATCCTGAGGGCTCCACTATGACACGTGCAAAGTTCCGTCTGAACTTTATATAAGACGGTGAGGCTCAGTCAGTCACTCAGTGTTGCCTGAGAGGGCAACACTGCAACAGCCGGCCGCCAGGCTGTCTTTTTTTTGCACAGCTAGTTGCCTCCAGGAGGCCACAAGAGGGAGACAAGGGACTGCAAAATGGAAAATAGGCATCCACCAACTTTACAGACAACTTCTCCTTGCTCCTACAACCTCCATCCTTGCACAGTTTGTTATTCTTCTAGGTAACATAGTAACAAATCCAAATTGCTGCTCTCTTTGTAGGCAAGCAAGGCTTTGTTGCAACTGCAATTCTTACTTCTTCTTGAAATGTAGGGACGACAGTACATTCCATCACATCCATCTAGTGTACACAGGTAGGTCCATTGTGGCGGGCAGGCGAGCGGGCGGGCTGCTTTATTGGCTGTTTGCTGTTCCCCTACTCCACTCCACTATTTGACTGTTGTGCTGCATCAATCAATCAATCAATCAATCAATCAATCAATCAATCAATCAGTGGCTGGCTCAGGTGCAGCTCTTTAACTTACCTAAAAGGGAGGGCGGAGAGAAGACAAGGAAGGTGAATGAGGTGTTCCAATGTGAAATGCCGGAAACACAGAAACACAGACGACACACAACAAGAGGTGGCAATCTATTCATTAATTGCATTTAATCAATGAGCTCATTATCACTCATGCATTGTCCAACAGGTGTTGAAATAATGGGATTAAAAGGGGAGATCCCTTCAGAAAGACAGAAACAATAGCAAAGACAAAAAACACTTTTGGAATCTGCTTTTAGTCAACACATAAGGAAAGGGTGCACCGGTCCTGGAAATACTGCAATACCAGGTCAATGCGTGGAGTGGACAGAGCAAGCTCTATTTCCATCTCCCTGTTCTAAAAATCCATTTAATATATGGTCCCCAGATAGGGGACGTATCAGATATTAAACTGATAAGAACAGATACTACACTTGATCTTAGCCAAAAGGCCGAGAAGCGATAACCCGAACGGGCCGCGCGTTGCCCGAGCCTGCCCGATACTGCTGTTCAGCCCTTGCAGCGATTCAGCCTACTTCTAGGCAATTCCATGGGGCCCTGCAGGCTCACACACTCACAGCTACACGGGAGGTGAATAAAGGCCGGAGAGGAAGCCAGACAGGATTTGCTTCTTTTGCTTGCACCACAATGCAGTGCTGAAAGAGGAGGAATCTACATAAAAACGCCTTCCTGGCAACGCCCAAATGCCCTGCTGCCATGCAGATAAACACTGGCAGCGGCAGCAAGTGCATGCCCACAGCCACCCCTTGTTCCTTCACACCTTGTATCAGCTGTAATCCAGTCCAGTCCAGTGCTGCCTGCTGAGCAGCACTGACCAACACTGCCTGGGCCCAGGCTTTTATCTCTGAGGCCCCATTATGATGTCAGAAAGCTGGCTCTGGAATCCTGAGGGCTCCACTATGACACGTGCAAAGTTCCGTCTGAACTTTATATAAGACGGTGAGGCTCAGTCAGTCACTCAGTGTTGCCTGAGAGGGCAACACTGCAACAGCCGGCCGCCAGGCTGTCTTTTTTTTGCACAGCTAGTTGCCTCCAGGAGGCCACAAGAGGGAGACAAGGGACTGCAAAATGGAAAATAGGCATCCACCAACTTTACAGACAACTTCTCCTTGCTCCTACAACCTCCATCCTTGCACAGTTTGTTATTCTTCTAGGTAACATAGTAACAAATCCAAATTGCTGCTCTCTTTGTAGGCAAGCAAGGCTTTGTTGCAACTGCAATTCTTACTTCTTCTTGAAATGTAGGGACGACAGTACATTCCATCACATCCATCTAGTGTACACAGGTAGGTCCATTGTGGCGGGCAGGCGAGCGGGCTGCTTTATTGGCTGTTTGCTGTTCCCCTACTCCACTCCACTATTTGACTGTTGTGCTGCATCAATCAATCAATCAATCAATCAATCAATCAATCAATCAATCAATCAATCAATCAATCAATCAGTGGCTGGCTCAGGTGCAGCTCTTTAACTTACCTAAAAGGGAGGGCGGAGAGAAGACAAGGAAGGTGAATGAGGTGTTCCAATGTGAAATGCCGGAAACACAGAAACACAGACGACACACAACAAGAGGTGGCAATCTATTCATTAATTGCATTTAATCAATGAGCTCATTATCACTCATGCATTGTCCAACAGGTGTTGAAATAATGGGATTAAAAGGGGAGATCCCTTCAGAAAGACAGAAACAATAGCAAAGACAAAAAACACTTTTGGAATCTGCTTTTAGTCAACACATAAGGAAAGGGTGCACCGGTCCTGGAAATACTGCAATACCAGGTCAATGCGTGGAGTGGACAGAGCAAGCTCTATTTCCATCTCCCTGTTCTAAAAATCCATTTAATATATGGTCCCCAGATAGGGGACGTATCAGATATTAAACTGATAAGAACAGATACTACACTTGATCTTAGCCAAAAGGCCGAGAAGCGATAACCCGAACGGGCCGCGCGTTGCCCGAGCCTGCCCGATACTGCTGTTCAGCCCTTGCAGCGATTCAGCCTACTTCTAGGCAATTCCATGGGGCCCTGCAGGCTCACACACTCACAGCTACACGGGAGGTGAATAAAGGCCGGAGAGGAAGCCAGACAGGATTTGCTTCTTTTGCTTGCACCACAATGCAGTGCTGAAAGAGGAGGAATCTACATAAAAACGCCTTCCTGGCAACGCCCAAATGCCCTGCTGCCATGCAGATAAACACTGGCAGCGGCAGCAAGTGCATGCCCACAGCCACCCCTTGTTCCTTCACACCTTGTATCAGCTGTAATCCAGTCCAGTCCAGTGCTGCCTGCTGAGCAGCACTGACCAACACTGCCTGGGCCCAGGCTTTTATCTCTGAGGCCCCATTATGATGTCAGAAAGCTGGCTCTGGAATCCTGAGGGCTCCACTATGACACGTGCAAAGTTCCGTCTGAACTTTATATAAGACGGTGAGGCTCAGTCAGTCACTCAGTGTTGCCTGAGAGGGCAACACTGCAACAGCCGGCCGCCAGGCTGTCTTTTTTTTGCACAGCTAGTTGCCTCCAGGAGGCCACAAGAGGGAGACAAGGGACTGCAAAATGGAAAATAGGCATCCACCAACTTTACAGACAACTTCTCCTTGCTCCTACAACCTCCATCCTTGCACAGTTTGTTATTCTTCTAGGTAACATAGTAACAAATCCAAATTGCTGCTCTCTTTGTAGGCAAGCAAGGCTTTGTTGCAACTGCAATTCTTACTTCTTCTTGAAATGTAGGGACGACAGTACATTCCATCACATCCATCTAGTGTACACAGGTAGGTCCATTGTGGCGGGCAGGCGAGCGGGCGGGCTGCTTTATTGGCTGTTTGCTGTTCCCCTACTCCACTCCACTATTTGACTGTTGTGCTGCATCAATCAATCAATCAATCAATCAATCAATCAATCAATCAATCAATCAATCAATCAATCAGTGGCTGGCTCAGGTGCAGCTCTTTAACTTACCTAAAAGGGAGGGCGGAGAGAAGACAAGGAAGGTGAATGAGGTGTTCCAATGTGAAATGCCGGAAACACAGAAACACAGACGACACACAACAAGAGGTGGCAATCTATTCATTAATTGCATTTAATCAATGAGCTCATTATCACTCATGCATTGTCCAACAGGTGTTGAAATAATGGGATTAAAAGGGGAGATCCCTTCAGAAAGACAGAAACAATAGCAAAGACAAAAAACACTTTTGGAATCTGCTTTTAGTCAACACATAAGGAAAGGGTGCACCGGTCCTGGAAATACTGCAATACCAGGTCAATGCGTGGAGTGGACAGAGCAAGCTCTATTTCCATCTCCCTGTTCTAAAAATCCATTTAATATATGGTCCCCAGATAGGGGACGTATCAGATATTAAACTGATAAGAACAGATACTACACTTGATCTTAGCCAAAAGGCCGAGAAGCGATAACCCGAACGGGCCGCGCGTTGCCCGAGCCTGCCCGATACTGCTGTTCAGCCCTTGCAGCGATTCAGCCTACTTCTAGGCAATTCCATGGGGCCCTGCAGGCTCACACACTCACAGCTACACGGGAGGTGAATAAAGGCCGGAGAGGAAGCCAGACAGGATTTGCTTCTTTTGCTTGCACCACAATGCAGTGCTGAAAGAGGAGGAATCTACATAAAAACGCCTTCCTGGCAACGCCCAAATGCCCTGCTGCCATGCAGATAAACACTGGCAGCGGCAGCAAGTGCATGCCCACAGCCACCCCTTGTTCCTTCACACCTTGTATCAGCTGTAATCCAGTCCAGTCCAGTGCTGCCTGCTGAGCAGCACTGACCAACACTGCCTGGGCCCAGGCTTTTATCTCTGAGGCCCCATTATGATGTCAGAAAGCTGGCTCTGGAATCCTGAGGGCTCCACTATGACACGTGCAAAGTTCCGTCTGAACTTTATATAAGACGGTGAGGCTCAGTCAGTCACTCAGTGTTGCCTGAGAGGGCAACACTGCAACAGCCGGCCGCCAGGCTGTCTTTTTTTTGCACAGCTAGTTGCCTCCAGGAGGCCACAAGAGGGAGACAAGGGACTGCAAAATGGAAAATAGGCATCCACCAACTTTACAGACAACTTCTCCTTGCTCCTACAACCTCCATCCTTGCACAGTTTGTTATTCTTCTAGGTAACATAGTAACAAATCCAAATTGCTGCTCTCTTTGTAGGCAAGCAAGGCTTTGTTGCAACTGCAATTCTTACTTCTTCTTGAAATGTAGGGACGACAGTACATTCCATCACATCCATCTAGTGTACACAGGTAGGTCCATTGTGGCGGGCAGGCGAGCGGGCGGGCTGCTTTATTGGCTGTTTGCTGTTCCCCTACTCCACTCCACTATTTGACTGTTGTGCTGCATCAATCAATCAATCAATCAATCAATCAATCAATCAATCAATCAATCAATCAATCAATCAATCAGTGGCTGGCTCAGGTGCAGCTCTTTAACTTACCTAAAAGGGAGGGCGGAGAGAAGACAAGGAAGGTGAATGAGGTGTTCCAATGTGAAATGCCGGAAACACAGAAACACAGACGACACACAACAAGAGGTGGCAATCTATTCATTAATTGCATTTAATCAATGAGCTCATTATCACTCATGCATTGTCCAACAGGTGTTGAAATAATGGGATTAAAAGGGGAGATCCCTTCAGAAAGACAGAAACAATAGCAAAGACAAAAAACACTTTTGGAATCTGCTTTTAGTCAACACATAAGGAAAGGGTGCACCGGTCCTGGAAATACTGCAATACCAGGTCAATGCGTGGAGTGGACAGAGCAAGCTCTATTTCCATCTCCCTGTTCTAAAAATCCATTTAATATATGGTCCCCAGATAGGGGACGTATCAGATATTAAACTGATAAGAACAGATACTACACTTGATCTTAGCCAAAAGGCCGAGAAGCGATAACCCGAACGGGCCGCGCGTTGCCCGAGCCTGCCCGATACTGCTGTTCAGCCCTTGCAGCGATTCAGCCTACTTCTAGGCAATTCCATGGGGCCCTGCAGGCTCACACACTCACAGCTACACGGGAGGTGAATAAAGGCCGGAGAGGAAGCCAGACAGGATTTGCTTCTTTTGCTTGCACCACAATGCAGTGCTGAAAGAGGAGGAATCTACATAAAAACGCCTTCCTGGCAACGCCCAAATGCCCTGCTGCCATGCAGATAAACACTGGCAGCGGCAGCAAGTGCATGCCCACAGCCACCCCTTGTTCCTTCACACCTTGTATCAGCTGTAATCCAGTCCAGTCCAGTGCTGCCTGCTGAGCAGCACTGACCAACACTGCCTGGGCCCAGGCTTTTATCTCTGAGGCCCCATTATGATTTCAGAAAGCTGGCTCTGGAATCCTGAGGGCTCCACTATGACACGTGCAAAGTTCCGTCTGAACTTTATATAAGACGGTGAGGCTCAGTCAGTCACTCAGTGTTGCCTGAGAGGGCAACACTGCAACAGCCGGCCGCCAGGCTGTCTTTTTTTTGCACAGCTAGTTGCCTCCAGGAGGCCACAAGAGGGAGACAAGGGACTGCAAAATGGAAAATAGGCATCCACCAACTTTACAGACAACTTCTCCTTGCTCCTACAACCTCCATCCTTGCACAGTTTGTTATTCTTCTAGGTAACATAGTAACAAATCCAAATTGCTGCTCTCTTTGTAGGCAAGCAAGGCTTTGTTGCAACTGCAATTCTTACTTCTTCTTGAAATGTAGGGACGACAGTACATTCCATCACATCCATCTAGTGTACACAGGTAGGTCCATTGTGGCGGGCAGGCGAGCGGGCGGGCTGCTTTATTGGCTGTTTGCTGTTCCCCTACTCCACTCCACTATTTGACTGTTGTGCTGCATCAATCAATCAATCAATCAATCAATCAATCAATCAATCAATCAATCAATCCATCAATCAATCAATCAATCAATCAGTGGCTGGCTCAGGTGCAGCTCTTTAACTTACCTAAAAGGGAGGGCGGAGAGAAGACAAGGAAGGTGAATGAGGTGTTCCAATGTGAAATGCCGGAAACACAGAAACACAGACGACACACAACAAGAGGTGGCAATCTATTCATTAATTGCATTTAATCAATGAGCTCATTATCACTCATGCATTGTCCAACAGGTGTTGAAATAATGGGATTAAAAGGGGAGATCCCTTCAGAAAGACAGAAACAATAGCAAAGACAAAAAACACTTTTGGAATCTGCTTTTAGTCAACACATAAGGAAAGGGTGCACCGGTCCTGGAAATACTGCAATACCAGGTCAATGCGTGGAGTGGACAGAGCAAGCTCTATTTCCATCTCCCTGTTCTAAAAATCCATTTAATATATGGTCCCGAGATAGGGGACGTATCAGATATTAAACTGATAAGAACAGATACTACACTTGATCTTAGCCAAAAGGCCGAGAAGCGATAACCCGAACGGGCCGCGCGTTGCCCGAGCCTGCCCGATACTGCTGTTCAGCCCTTGCAGCGATTCAGCCTACTTCTAGGCAATTCCATGGGGCCCTGCAGGCTCACACACTCACAGCTACACGGGAGGTGAATAAAGGCCGGAGAGGAAGCCAGACAGGATTTGCTTCTTTTGCTTGCACCACAATGCAGTGCTGAAAGAGGAGGAATCTACATAAAAACGCCTTCCTGGCAACGCCCAAATGCCCTGCTGCCATGCAGATAAACACTGGCAGCGGCAGCAAGTGCATGCCCACAGCCACCCCTTGTTCCTTCACACCTTGTATCAGCTGTAATCCAGTCCAGTCCAGTGCTGCCTGCTGAGCAGCACTGACCAACACTGCCTGGGCCCAGGCTTTTATCTCTGAGGCCCCATTATGATGTCAGAAAGCTGGCTCTGGAATCCTGAGGGCTCCACTATGACACGTGCAAAGTTCCGTCTGAACTTTATATAAGACGGTGAGGCTCAGTCAGTCACTCAGTGTTGCCTGAGAGGGCAACACTGCAACAGCCGGCCGCCAGGCTGTCTTTTTTTTGCACAGCTAGTTGCCTCCAGGAGGCCACAAGAGGGAGACAAGGGACTGCAAAATGGAAAATAGGCATCCACCAACTTTACAGACAACTTCTCCTTGCTCCTACAACCTCCATCCTTGCACAGTTTGTTATTCTTCTAGGTAACATAGTAACAAATCCAAATTGCTGCTCTCTTTGTAGGCAAGCAAGGCTTTGTTGCAACTGCAATTCTTACTTCTTCTTGAAATGTAGGGACGACAGTACATTCCATCACATCCATCTAGTGTACACAGGTAGGTCCATTGTGGCGGGCAGGCGAGCGGGCGGGCTGCTTTATTGGCTGTTTGCTGTTCCCCTACTCCACTCCACTATTTGACTGTTGTGCTGCATCAATCAATCAATCAATCAATCAATCAATCAATCAATCAATCAATCAATCAGTGGCTGGCTCAGGTGCAGCTCTTTAACTTACCTAAAAGGGAGGGCGGAGAGAAGACAAGGAAGGTGAATGAGGTGTTCCAATGTGAAATGCCGGAAACACAGAAACACAGACGACACACAACAAGAGGTGGCAATCTATTCATTAATTGCATTTAATCAATGAGCTCATTATCACTCATGCATTGTCCAACAGGTGTTGAAATAATGGGATTAAAAGGGGAGATCCCTTCAGAAAGACAGAAACAATAGCAAAGACAAAAAACACTTTTGGAATCTGCTTTTAGTCAACACATAAGGAAAGGGTGCACCGGTCCTGGAAATACTGCAATACCAGGTCAATGCGTGGAGTGGACAGAGCAAGCTCTATTTCCATCTCCCTGTTCTAAAAATCCATTTAATATATGGTCCCCAGATAGGGGACGTATCAGATATTAAACTGATAAGAACAGATACTACACTTGATCTTAGCCAAAAGGCCGAGAAGCGATAACCCGAACGGGCCGCGCGTTGCCCGAGCCTGCCCGATACTGCTGTTCAGCCCTTGCAGCGATTCAGCCTACTTCTAGGCAATTCCATGGGGCCCTGCAGGCTCACACACTCACAGCTACACGGGAGGTGAATAAAGGCCGGAGAGGAAGCCAGACAGGATTTGCTTCTTTTGCTTGCACCACAATGCAGTGCTGAAAGAGGAGGAATCTACATAAAAACGCCTTCCTGGCAACGCCCAAATGCCCTGCTGCCATGCAGATAAACACTGGCAGCGGCAGCAAGTGCATGCCCACAGCCACCCCTTGTTCCTTCACACCTTGTATCAGCTGTAATCCAGTCCAGTCCAGTGCTGCCTGCTGAGCAGCACTGACCAACACTGCCTGGGCCCAGGCTTTTATCTCTGAGGCCCCATTATGATGTCAGAAAGCTGGCTCTGGAATCCTGAGGGCTCCACTATGACACGTGCAAAGTTCCGTCTGAACTTTATATAAGACGGTGAGGCTCAGTCAGTCACTCAGTGTTGCCTGAGAGGGCAACACTGCAACAGCCGGCCGCCAGGCTGTCTTTTTTTTGCACAGCTAGTTGCCTCCAGGAGGCCACAAGAGGGAGACAAGGGACTGCAAAATGGAAAATAGGCATCCACCAACTTTACAGACAACTTCTCCTTGCTCCTACAACCTCCATCCTTGCACAGTTTGTTATTCTTCTAGGTAACATAGTAACAAATCCAAATTGCTGCTCTCTTTGTAGGCAAGCAAGGCTTTGTTGCAACTGCAATTCTTACTTCTTCTTGAAATGTAGGGACGACAGTACATTCCATCACATCCATCTAGTGTACACAGGTAGGTCCATTGTGGCGGGCAGGCGAGCGGGCGGGCTGCTTTATTGGCTGTTTGCTGTTCCCCTACTCCACTCCACTATTTGACTGTTGTGCTGCATCAATCAATCAATCAATCAATCAATCAATCAATCAATCAATCAATCAATCAGTGGCTGGCTCAGGTGCAGCTCTTTAACTTACCTAAAAGGGAGGGCGGAGAGAAGACAAGGAAGGTGAATGAGGTGTTCCAATGTGAAATGCCGGAAACACAGAAACACAGACGACACACAACAAGAGGTGGCAATCTATTCATTAATTGCATTTAATCAATGAGCTCATTATCACTCATGCATTGTCCAACAGGTGTTGAAATAATGGGATTAAAAGGGGAGATCCCTTCAGAAAGACAGAAACAATAGCAAAGACAAAAAACACTTTTGGAATCTGCTTTTAGTCAACACATAAGGAAAGGGTGCACCGGTCCTGGAAATACTGCAATACCAGGTCAATGCGTGGAGTGGACAGAGCAAGCTCTATTTCCATCTCCCTGTTCTAAAAATCCATTTAATATATGGTCCCCAGATAGGGGACGTATCAGATATTAAACTGATAAGAACAGATACTACACTTGATCTTAGCCAAAAGGCCGAGAAGCGATAACCCGAACGGGCCGCGCGTTGCCCGAGCCTGCCCGATACTGCTGTTCAGCCCTTGCAGCGATTCAGCCTACTTCTAGGCAATTCCATGGGGCCCTGCAGGCTCACACACTCACAGCTACACGGGAGGTGAATAAAGGCCGGAGAGGAAGCCAGACAGGATTTGCTTCTTTTGCTTGCACCACAATGCAGTGCTGAAAGAGGAGGAATCTACATAAAAACGCCTTCCTGGCAACGCCCAAATGCCCTGCTGCCATGCAGATAAACACTGGCAGCGGCAGCAAGTGCATGCCCACAGCCACCCCTTGTTCCTTCACACCTTGTATCAGCTGTAATCCAGTCCAGTCCAGTGCTGCCTGCTGAGCAGCACTGACCAACACTGCCTGGGCCCAGGCTTTTCTGAGGCCCCATTATGATGTCAGAAAGCTGGCTCTGGAATCCTGAGGGCTCCACTATGACACGTGCAAAGTTCCGTCTGAACTTTATATAAGACGGTGAGGCTCAGTCAGTCACTCAGTGTTGCCTGAGAGGGCAACACTGCAACAGCCGGCCGCCAGGCTGTCTTTTTTTTGCACAGCTAGTTGCCTCCAGGAGGCCACAAGAGGGAGACAAGGGACTGCAAAATGGAAAATAGGCATCCACCAACTTTACAGACAACTTCTCCTTGCTCCTACAACCTCCATCCTTGCACAGTTTGTTATTCTTCTAGGTAACATAGTAACAAATCCAAATTGCTGCTCTCTTTGTAGGCAAGCAAGGCTTTGTTGCAACTGCAATTCTTACTTCTTCTTGAAATGTAGGGACGACAGTACATTCCATCACATCCATCTAGTGTACACAGGTAGGTCCATTGTGGCGGGCAGGCGAGCGGGCGGGCTGCTTTATTGGCTGTTTGCTGTTCCCCTACTCCACTCCACTATTTGACTGTTGTGCTGCAATCAATCAATCAATCAATCAATCAATCAATCAATCAATCAATCAATCAGTGGCTGGCTCAGGTGCAGCTCTTTAACTTACCTAAAAGGGAGGGCGGAGAGAAGACAAGGAAGGTGAATGAGGTGTTCCAATGTGAAATGCCGGAAACACAGAAACACAGACGACACACAACAAGAGGTGGCAATCTATTCATTAATTGCATTTAATCAATGAGCTCATTATCACTCATGCATTGTCCAACAGGTGTTGAAATAATGGGATTAAAAGGGGAGATCCCTTCAGAAAGACAGAAACAATAGCAAAGACAAAAAACACTTTTGGAATCTGCTTTTAGTCAACACATAAGGAAAGGGTGCACCGGTCCTGGAAATACTGCAATACCAGGTCAATGCGTGGAGTGGACAGAGCAAGCTCTATTTCCATCTCCCTGTTCTAAAAATCCATTTAATATATGGTCCCCAGATAGGGGACGTATCAGATATTAAACTGATAAGAACAGATACTACACTTGATCTTAGCCAAAAGGCCGAGAAGCGATAACCCGAACGGGCCGCGCGTTGCCCGAGCCTGCCCGATACTGCTGTTCAGCCCTTGCAGCGATTCAGCCTACTTCTAGGCAATTCCATGGGGCCCTGCAGGCTCACACACTCACAGCTACACGGGAGGTGAATAAAGGCCGGAGAGGAAGCCAGACAGGATTTGCTTCTTTTGCTTGCACCACAATGCAGTGCTGAAAGAGGAGGAATCTACATAAAAACGCCTTCCTGGCAACGCCCAAATGCCCTGCTGCCATGCAGATAAACACTGGCAGCGGCAGCAAGTGCATGCCCACAGCCACCCCTTGTTCCTTCACACCTTGTATCAGCTGTAATCCAGTCCAGTCCAGTGCTGCCTGCTGAGCAGCACTGACCAACACTGCCTGGGCCCAGGCTTTTATCTCTGAGGCCCCATTATGATGTCAGAAAGCTGGCTCTGGAATCCTGAGGGCTCCACTATGACACGTGCAAAGTTCCGTCTGAACTTTATATAAGACGGTGAGGCTCAGTCAGTCACTCAGTGTTGCCTGAGAGGGCAACACTGCAACAGCCGGCCGCCAGGCTGTCTTTTTTTTGCACAGCTAGTTGCCTCCAGGAGGCCACAAGAGGGAGACAAGGGACTGCAAAATGGAAAATAGGCATCCACCAACTTTACAGACAACTTCTCCTTGCTCCTACAACCTCCATCCTTGCACAGTTTGTTATTCTTCTAGGTAACATAGTAACAAATCCAAATTGCTGCTCTCTTTGTAGGCAAGCAAGGCTTTGTTGCAACTGCAATTCTTACTTCTTCTTGAAATGTAGGGACGACAGTACATTCCATCACATCCATCTAGTGTACACAGGTAGGTCCATTGTGGCGGGCAGGCGAGCGGGCGGGCTGCTTTATTGGCTGTTTGCTGTTCCCCTACTCCACTCCACTATTTGACTGTTGTGCTGCATCAATCAATCAATCAATCAATCAATCAATCAATCAATCAATCAATCAATCAGTGGCTGGCTCAGGTGCAGCTCTTTAACTTACCTAAAAGGGAGGGCGGAGAGAAGACAAGGAAGGTGAATGAGGTGTTCCAATGTGAAATGCCGGAAACACAGAAACACAGACGACACACAACAAGAGGTGGCAATCTATTCATTAATTGCATTTAATCAATGAGCTCATTATCACTCATGCATTGTCCAACAGGTGTTGAAATAATGGGATTAAAAGGGGAGATCCCTTCAGAAAGACAGAAACAATAGCAAAGACAAAAAACACTTTTGGAATCTGCTTTTAGTCAACACATAAGGAAAGGGTGCACCGGTCCTGGAAATACTGCAATACCAGGTCAATGCGTGGAGTGGACAGAGCAAGCTCTATTTCCATCTCCCTGTTCTAAAAATCCATTTAATATATGGTCCCCAGATAGGGGACGTATCAGATATTAAACTGATAAGAACAGATACTACACTTGATCTTAGCCAAAAGGCCGAGAAGCGATAACCCGAACGGGCCGCGCGTTGCCCGAGCCTGCCCGATACTGCTGTTCAGCCCTTGCAGCGATTCAGCCTACTTCTAGGCAATTCCATGGGGCCCTGCAGGCTCACACACTCACAGCTACACGGGAGGTGAATAAAGGCCGGAGAGGAAGCCAGACAGGATTTGCTTCTTTTGCTTGCACCACAATGCAGTGCTGAAAGAGGAGGAATCTACATAAAAACGCCTTCCTGGCAACGCCCAAATGCCCTGCTGCCATGCAGATAAACACTGGCAGCGGCAGCAAGTGCATGCCCACAGCCACCCCTTGTTCCTTCACACCTTGTATCAGCTGTAATCCAGTCCAGTCCAGTGCTGCCTGCTGAGCAGCACTGACCAACACTGCCTGGGCCCAGGCTTTTATCTCTGAGGCCCCATTATGATGTCAGAAAGCTGGCTCTGGAATCCTGAGGGCTCCACTATGACACGTGCAAAGTTCCGTCTGAACTTTATATAAGACGGTGAGGCTCAGTCAGTCACTCAGTGTTGCCTGAGAGGGCAACACTGCAACAGCCGGCCGCCAGGCTGTCTTTTTTTTGCACAGCTAGTTGCCTCCAGGAGGCCACAAGAGGGAGACAAGGGACTGCAAAATGGAAAATAGGCATCCACCAACTTTACAGACAACTTCTCCTTGCTCCTACAACCTCCATCCTTGCACAGTTTGTTATTCTTCTAGGTAACATAGTAACAAATCCAAATTGCTGCTCTCTTTGTAGGCAAGCAAGGCTTTGTTGCAACTGCAATTCTTACTTCTTCTTGAAATGTAGGGACGACAGTACATTCCATCACATCCATCTAGTGTACACAGGTAGGTCCATTGTGGCGGGCAGGCGAGCGGGCGGGCTGCTTTATTGGCTGTTTGCTGTTCCCCTACTCCACTCCACTATTTGACTGTTGTGCTGCATCAATCAATCAATCAATCAATCAATCAATCAATCAATCAATCAATCAATCAATCAGTGGCTGGCTCAGGTGCAGCTCTTTAACTTACCTAAAAGGGAGGGCGGAGAGAAGACAAGGAAGGTGAATGAGGTGTTCCAATGTGAAATGCCGGAAACACAGAAACACAGACGACACACAACAAGAGGTGGCAATCTATTCATTAATTGCATTTAATCAATGAGCTCATTATCACTCATGCATTGTCCAACAGGTGTTGAAATAATGGGATTAAAAGGGGAGTTCCCTTCAGAAAGACAGAAACAATAGCAAAGACAAAAAACACTTTTGGAATCTGCTTTTAGTCAACACATAAGGAAAGGGTGCACCGGTCCTGGAAATACTGCAATACCAGGTCAATGCGTGGAGTGGACAGAGCAAGCTCTATTTCCATCTCCCTGTTCTAAAAATCCATTTAATATATGGTCCCCAGATAGGGGACGTATCAGATATTAAACTGATAAGAACAGATACTACACTTGATCTTAGCCAAAAGGCCGAGAAGCGATAACCCGAACGGGCCGCGCGTTGCCCGAGCCTGCCCGATACTGCTGTTCAGCCCTTGCAGCGATTCAGCCTACTTCTAGGCAATTCCATGGGGCCCTGCAGGCTCACACACTCACAGCTACACGGGAGGTGAATAAAGGCCGGAGAGGAAGCCAGACAGGATTTGCTTCTTTTGCTTGCACCACAATGCAGTGCTGAAAGAGGAGGAATCTACATAAAAACGCCTTCCTGGCAACGCCCAAATGCCCTGCTGCCATGCAGATAAACACTGGCAGCGGCAGCAAGTGCATGCCCACAGCCACCCCTTGTTCCTTCACACCTTGTATCAGCTGTAATCCAGTCCAGTCCAGTGCTGCCTGCTGAGCAGCACTGACCAACACTGCCTGGGCCCAGGCTTTTATCTCTGAGGCCCCATTATGATGTCAGAAAGCTGGCTCTGGAATCCTGAGGGCTCCACTATGACACGTGCAAAGTTCCGTCTGAACTTTATATAAGACGGTGAGGCTCAGTCAGTCACTCAGTGTTGCCTGAGAGGGCAACACTGCAACAGCCGGCCGCCAGGCTGTCTTTTTTTTGCACAGCTAGTTGCCTCCAGGAGGCCACAAGAGGGAGACAAGGGACTGCAAAATGGAAAATAGGCATCCACCAACTTTACAGACAACTTCTCCTTGCTCCTACAACCTCCATCCTTGCACAGTTTGTTATTCTTCTAGGTAACATAGTAACAAATCCAAATTGCTGCTCTCTTTGTAGGCAAGCAAGGCTTTGTTGCAACTGCAATTCTTACTTCTTCTTGAAATGTAGGGACGACAGTACATTCCATCACATCCATCTAGTGTACACAGGTAGGTCCATTGTGGCGGGCAGGCGAGCGGGCGGGCTGCTTTATTGGCTGTTTGCTGTTCCCCTACTCCACTCCACTATTTGACTGTTGTGCTGCATCAATCAATCAATCAATCAATCAATCAATCAATCAATCAATCAATCAATCAGTGGCTGGCTCAGGTGCAGCTCTTTAACTTACCTAAAAGGGAGGGCGGAGAGAAGACAAGGAAGGTGAATGAGGTGTTCCAATGTGAAATGCCGGAAACACAGAAACACAGACGACACACAACAAGAGGTGGCAATCTATTCATTAATTGCATTTAATCAATGAGCTCATTATCACTCATGCATTGTCCAACAGGTGTTGAAATAATGGGATTAAAAGGGGAGATCCCTTCAGAAAGACAGAAACAATAGCAAAGACAAAAAACACTTTTGGAATCTGCTTTTAGTCAACACATAAGGAAAGGGTGCACCGGTCCTGGAAATACTGCAATACCAGGTCAATGCGTGGAGTGGACAGAGCAAGCTCTATTTCCATCTCCCTGTTCTAAAAATCCATTTAATATATGGTCCCCAGATAGGGGACGTATCAGATATTAAACTGATAAGAACAGATACTACACTTGATCTTAGCCAAAAGGCCGAGAAGCGATAACCCGAACGGGCCGCGCGTTGCCCGAGCCTGCCCGATACTGCTGTTCAGCCCTTGCAGCGATTCAGCCTACTTCTAGGCAATTCCATGGGGCCCTGCAGGCTCACACACTCACAGCTACACGGGAGGTGAATAAAGGCCGGAGAGGAAGCCAGACAGGATTTGCTTCTTTTGCTTGCACCACAATGCAGTGCTGAAAGAGGAGGAATCTACATAAAAACGCCTTCCTGGCAACGCCCAAATGCCCTGCTGCCATGCAGATAAACACTGGCAGCGGCAGCAAGTGCATGCCCACAGCCACCCCTTGTTCCTTCACACCTTGTATCAGCTGTAATCCAGTCCAGTCCAGTGCTGCCTGCTGAGCAGCACTGACCAACACTGCCTGGGCCCAGGCTTTTATCTCTGAGGCCCCATTATGATGTCAGAAAGCTGGCTCTGGAATCCTGAGGGCTCCACTATGACACGTGCAAAGTTCCGTCTGAACTTTATATAAGACGGTGAGGCTCAGTCAGTCACTCAGTGTTGCCTGAGAGGGCAACACTGCAACAGCCGGCCGCCAGGCTGTCTTTTTTTTGCACAGCTAGTTGCCTCCAGGAGGCCACAAGAGGGAGACAAGGGACTGCAAAATGGAAAATAGGCATCCACCAACTTTACAGACAACTTCTCCTTGCTCCTACAACCTCCATCCTTGCACAGTTTGTTATTCTTCTAGGTAACATAGTAACAAATCCAAATTGCTGCTCTCTTTGTAGGCAAGCAAGGCTTTGTTGCAACTGCAATTCTTACTTCTTCTTGAAATGTAGGGACGACAGTACATTCCATCACATCCATCTAGTGTACACAGGTAGGTCCATTGTGGCGGGCAGGCGAGCGGGCGGGCTGCTTTATTGGCTGTTTGCTGTTCCCCTACTCCACTCCACTATTTGACTGTTGTGCTGCATCAATCAATCAATCAATCAATCAATCAATCAATCAATCAATCAATCAATCAATCAATCAATCAATCAGTGGCTGGCTCAGGTGCAGCTCTTTAACTTACCTAAAAGGGAGGGCGGAGAGAAGACAAGGAAGGTGAATGAGGTGTTCCAATGTGAAATGCCGGAAACACAGAAACACAGACGACACACAACAAGAGGTGGCAATCTATTCATTAATTGCATTTAATCAATGAGCTCATTATCACTCATGCATTGTCCAACAGGTGTTGAAATAATGGGATTAAAAGGGGAGATCCCTTCAGAAAGACAGAAACAATAGCAAAGACAAAAAACACTTTTGGAATCTGCTTTTAGTCAACACATAAGGAAAGGGTGCACCGGTCCTGGAAATACTGCAATACCAGGTCAATGCGTGGAGTGGACAGAGCAAGCTCTATTTCCATCTCCCTGTTCTAAAAATCCATTTAATATATGGTCCCCAGATAGGGGACGTATCAGATATTAAACTGATAAGAACAGATACTACACTTGATCTTAGCCAAAAGGCCGAGAAGCGATAACCCGAACGGGCCGCGCGTTGCCCGAGCCTGCCCGATACTGCTGTTCAGCCCTTGCAGCGATTCAGCCTACTTCTAGGCAATTCCATGGGGCCCTGCAGGCTCACACACTCACAGCTACACGGGAGGTGAATAAAGGCCGGAGAGGAAGCCAGACAGGATTTGCTTCTTTTGCTTGCACCACAATGCAGTGCTGAAAGAGGAGGAATCTACATAAAAACGCCTTCCTGGCAACGCCCAAATGCCCTGCTGCCATGCAGATAAACACTGGCAGCGGCAGCAAGTGCATGCCCACAGCCACCCCTTGTTCCTTCACACCTTGTATCAGCTGTAATCCAGTCCAGTCCAGTGCTGCCTGCTGAGCAGCACTGACCAACACTGCCTGGGCCCAGGCTTTTATCTCTGAGGCCCCATTATGATGTCAGAAAGCTGGCTCTGGAATCCTGAGGGCTCCACTATGACACGTGCAAAGTTCCGTCTGAACTTTATATAAGACGGTGAGGCTCAGTCAGTCACTCAGTGTTGCCTGAGAGGGCAACACTGCAACAGCCGGCCGCCAGGCTGTCTTTTTTTTGCACAGCTAGTTGCCTCCAGGAGGCCACAAGAGGGAGACAAGGGACTGCAAAATGGAAAATAGGCATCCACCAACTTTACAGACAACTTCTCCTTGCTCCTACAACCTCCATCCTTGCACAGTTTGTTATTCTTCTAGGTAACATAGTAACAAATCCAAATTGCTGCTCTCTTTGTAGGCAAGCAAGGCTTTGTTGCAACTGCAATTCTTACTTCTTCTTGAAATGTAGGGACGACAGTACATTCCATCACATCCATCTAGTGTACACAGGTAGGTCCATTGTGGCGGGCAGGCGAGCGGGCGGGCTGCTTTATTGGCTGTTTGCTGTTCCCCTACTCCACTCCACTATTTGACTGTTGTGCTGCATCAATCAATCAATCAATCAATCAATCAATCAATCAATCAATCAATCAATCAATCAATCAATCAATCAATCAGTGGCTGGCTCAGGTGCAGCTCTTTAACTTACCTAAAAGGGAGGGCGGAGAGAAGACAAGGAAGGTGAATGAGGTGTTCCAATGTGAAAT